>NC_060264.1:25880324-26113383 GCF_021901455.1 Neodiprion lecontei
TACTTCGATGTATCAGCATAATGATATATAATTATTATGATGTTGCCCATATAGAATACATTTTACTTGGTTTTTATATAACGCAGTATTTTATTTCTCGGTCATTCTTTCATTTCTCTTGTTACCAACTAATATAAATACGTAATATGTACATATGCACAAGTATATGTGTATATCTAAATACAGTTCGAGTACGCAACATCATTGAACATCTCATCGATATGCAAATTTAATGGAAAAAAAGAAGAGAAAACAAAATTATTTTTATTTTTGCACAGCCAATTATTCAGTGTAAAAGAAGAAATACACACGTGATAGATTACTTATTATACATATATATGTATATATATGTATATAATAAGCATATCACACAATACTAGATTAAATGTAATTAGCAATTTTGTGATAATACAAATGCATACGTAAGGATTCCAGCTATGATCATAACGCTTTTAATATCATTCGATATTAATGGAAAAATGCGGGGTGTGTTCGTTCAAACCTTGCAAATTTTCGGCAATTACGCCAATACGCAGGAAGATAGTAATAATTATACCGTCATTGCAGTGTGATACCGCGCTTGTTTTCAACGTCATTTTTACCCTTTCACCGTCCGCGAATATTTACCTCTGCAATGAAAAGTCATAATATCGAGAGTAATTTGATGCAAAAATTAAACGGAACTCGTTTCAACGGTATTAATTTGCGTTATTACCCGCAGAACGTTTTGCCACGATTTTATGTGAAATTTTTCTCGATAAAACTCGTTGTTCTGAGTCGATTGGTAAGTGAACGCGTGTTTTCAGTTGGTGAAAATCAAACGTCGATAACGATCATACGTATAAGCACGTACATCGAAAGTCCACGACGGTTGGATGCAAATGAAAATTCGAACGGCTTACCTCGACTAATAGCCCGAGGTTAAAAATCGTTGTGTTATCCTACGTATATTAACAATAATTTTTTATGCAAAAAACACATGGAGGATTTTTTTGGAAGAATCAGATTATCTCGTCCATCTACGTTTAGACAGACGGAATGTTATATATAAAACACATCAAAGAAAATGAGAGAGAATTTCTTGGTAATAAAAACTCGTCAAACAATGAAACTTTGTTTCTTCTTTGTCTCTCTCTCTCTCTCTCTCTTTATCTCTATATCTGTCGAAAACGGTCAGAAATTTCTCGTTTTTGGAATATTTTTTTTATTACCAAGATATATTTTCACCGGTATATACTCAAAGGTTCTTTATAACATATATATATATATATATACCTATGTGTATAGGTATGTTTTATGGTACATAAATACATGCGGTCGAATTAAAGAAAACGTGACGATTGAGAAAAATAACTGCACCCCTCGGCATTCTTCAATGAAACGAATTTACATCGCATACATGATACAACCTCGTGTATACGCGTCTGTGTTTAATATATTTGTTGTGCCGTTGTTGTTGTTGTTGTTGTTATTGTTGTTAACAAAGTTACGCAATATATTATACATATTACGTGGTTTAGTAAGAATTACTCTGGTAATATAATCTGCATTCCAGGATAAATGAAGCAGCAAAGAAAAGTTAGAAATATGAGATTAAACAATTATGACATCATTTATTTTATACGATATTGCGACAGCTCGGCTTAATTCCGTAGCGTAATAATACACGATGTAATTCGTATAGCCTATCCTGCACATTATTGTACTCGATATGCGTACAATTGATATAACAATACAATAATAATAATATACCTATCAAATTGATAATCGAAGTACTATTTGAGGTTTGATGAAAGTGGGGTGGGTGGGATTTGATATATAACGTATAACGTAACGTGACAAAATATGAAACTGAAAAGTATAATGATGTTGGATTGGTGCGGTAGAGTAATTTAATCAACGGTAGATAATTGTTATTACATACTTAACCAGTGATTGTACAGGGAGAAGAGTATATCGTTTAATTAGCGAGGTGACCATAGAATTTTAAAGACTATAAAGAAATAATTCTTGTTATAATATATAATAAATCATATATAAATACCCCGACGCGCGAAATTGTGTTATTATATATAATATATACAATTGCGAGCGTTTGCGCGTATATACACACGTTGTGTAATATAGGTATGTCCAAAAAAATAGCCAACCTTCGGTGTAATGTATGTACCTGCATCGATAAACTGATATATTATACCTGTATAATTTTCATTGTGATGTCCACTAACATAATTAATGTTTATAGACGTATAAAATAAATTGCTCGCAGTTGTTATACTAGATGAATAAATAATACTTATACACGTACGTATTATACATTTACGTAAAAAATCGTGATCATCTTTGCGAAATATTTTCACGTTAAATTATATTCACGTAATATAATTATTCTAATTATATATCGATATGAGAAAACAAAAAAAAAAAAAAAAAACAAAATACGTACGAAGATTGTTATGCAAGAATTTGGAAAGAAAATAACGAACCGAAATGAAAAAAAAAAAAAAAAATAAAAAATTCGGGATTTATATTTTATACGTCTAAGAAATCATCTGTCCTCTGTAGAAATGCCTTAATATCACGTGCCTCGAATTAATGTGTAATCTGTTCACCGCTTACTACTACTACTACAACTACAACTACTACTGCTACTACACTTACTACTACTGCCACTACTACTACTACTACTACTACTACTTATTAGAGTATGTATGTATAAAAGAATACGTGTAATATCAATATTATCCAGTTATTCTTTGTACTACCTCTTGTAAATACAGTCAGAATATTTCACTGTCATTATGTCTCGTTGTTTGCCTGCGCGTGTATGTGTGTGCGTGTGAATTAATATGTCTCTTATCGAAGTTGGTGTGTATGAATATACGTAATATATGTCAAACTCGAAGCAGTATAACGATGTTGACATGTTACAGGCACCCTTGCTTAAAATGTTGGATGAAACAATCGGGTCCTATCGAAATGTTATACGGGATTTGTGTCCGGTCTCTATAACATTTAGACTAGACCTGATTCATCCATCCGAAATTTTGAGCAGAGATTGTTTGTGTAAATTATTGTGTTACTCACCTAAGTGTTTTGCAGATAAAAGCAACAGATTTTTTCTGTCTCCTTTATTCTTCTTTCAAATGTCTGCGAAATTTCTATGTTCATGCACCAACCCTTCTTCCATTATCGTAACCACTCTTACAACCAGCTTGGCAAAAATTCTTTTATTTAAATTATTTTTTTAACAAAGCTTTTCCCCACTGATATGTTGTTAAAAATTCGTCTCAAGCAGTCGGTTATTTTTTAAGTACATGTTTAGGAACGAGGTTAATTCGTTAATAAATTATAATTAAAAAAAATCGTCATATAATCCCTCCAAGTTTGTTGAAATTTTATTGTGCATATGATTTTCACAGTATAGAATATACGTCAAGAAATATAACGTATTGCAGATGACGCTCGCGTAACGTCATTAAAAATTTAACCGAAGAAAAGGAATAAAAATTTAAAGATAATCGCCGTACCTCTAAACGTTAGAAACAACTTACGGGCACAGATATTAAGTGTCACGATACACTGTAGAGTGTGTGATTATCATACGTGAAAAACAGGAGGCGGGGACGTATAACTTTTCATTTTTTCTCAGTACAGAAATGAGCTAACATTCGAATCAAGGTAACTTACAAAAACGAGAATTGAACATTGAACGCAAATGTAAAAGTGTTTATATACGTATATTTTTAGTATAATATGAATACATTTCTTAAAAATTTTTTTTTTTCATCAATCATAGTTTCTTAACATTATATATTATTAAACTAATAATTTTTGCTTTACATTATCATTACAGTTATTATTATTATTATTAAAAATAAAAATTACGAAAATATTTGTACGGTTAATGGATTAGTTGTTTTTTAATTTTTTTTTTTTTTTATTTATTCTTTGAAATCTAATAAACTTGCAAAGTGGTTATACAAAGAAAACTCCTAATCTCGCTACAAATCTTAAAAGGAAGCTATGGTTATATATATACATATATATGTATACATTGTATACTATATATATATTTATATAGTTTTATCGGAAACTAAATAAATGCATTAAACGTATATGTAATTCATATTTACTTAATTTTTTTTCTTTCTTCATTACTGCTACTCTCATCGTTATCTCCATGTTTATTGTGCCTCGTGTATCTACCACAATAATGTGCTGCGTGTGCGTGGTGTAGGTGTTCATATTTTGGATAGACTGTACTGCTTCTAGTACGCAACTTCTACAACTAGAGTCATTATTGTATATGGAGGGCAATGGTGGTTGGAAGGCTAAGCCAGAAGAATTAATCAACAATAAACCAACAATACTCATATAATAGTTTTACAAAATTGCTACATCATAGTACGTTCTATTAAGGAGACAATGGACATCAGCAGAGATTCGTACGTTGGTACAACTATTATTTTCAGTTTTCATTATTTGTATTAATTAAGAGATATATTCATTTTTAATAACTATACGTTCTTCTCTTTCTTTACTGTAAAACCGTGCTGCGTTTAGTGTTTTTTCTTTTTTTGAATTTCCGAAAGTGCAATTTTTCATTCTCTGTGGCACTTGGATAAGTCGCGTAGTTCGGAGATTGAAAAATTGTTGGAGTTTTTTGTTCGAACTGATAGTGATAATTAGTGCTCCATGACGTAACTGGAAATTAAGTCGATGGTTTAAAAAGATATCTTTAAAACAAATGACGGGGAGATAAAAAAAAAAAAAAAAATCAAAACTAATTACTAGACTAACCGTGGTACACAGCGCGGGGAAAAATAAAGATAACACCAACCACACAACTAATAAAGAACAATTGATTAGTTGTTTTTGTTTGTTAATTAATTAATCAAGCTTTTGAACACAACGATGATTGGTAAAATACCAGATGACGATTTCAGGACTTCATTAATAATTGTGGTGCAGTTATGCGGTGAAAAGAAAATAAAAGGAAGAAATTATATGATAGCGAAGAAAACAGATTTTGTTTTACAACCTATATGAATAAGATAATCTGTTACAAATTACCTATTTGATTTTTTACTGTTTTGATCAATCAATCATCTCGTACCGACACCTTAAACTATTATTCTAAGGTTTTGTATTTATAAGATACAATATAATAGGTATAAATTAACTGTTCACGCTGCCAGCGAAAACCGGTGTTCTCACGAAATTAAATGTTTCTTTTTCCCCGTTATTTTTCGGGATATCATGAATCTACAAAAATTATAACAATCGTGAGTGTTATTATTGTTATTACTTAATCGAACATTTTTCGCGATTTACATTCATAATGGAAATAGCGAGGATCACTGGCAACGAGCATTGTTGATAAAATATTTTTGTTTTTTAAGGCGGTAAGGTTCAGGGCGCCGCGCCACTTTCATTTCAGCAAATTCCGTCCTAGCTGGTACGGTAACTCGCGGCTAATTAAACTTATAGTAAAGAGATATTAAAAAAACCCTGCGGTAATTTTTTTTTTCTTGTTTTATTTTCGTCGGTTTTTTTATACCAATAACACGTCCCCCTTTTTTTCTCACATTATGCGGCAGCGTTCTTCACCCTGAGGGTCACCCTGTAACAGAAAAATAATAGATTCATTCCTATTAGTTATTGGATCAAAATTATTGAAAATAAAAAAAATCAATGTGTATTAACGCGCGTTGACACGTATTCAAACCCGCAAAATTATACCACAGCCCCGCATGCCCTGACAACCGTATTTTTATAACCATAAGTACAGCTGTGCATGATTGATGCACAGGAATAGTTATCCCGTTCATGGTGATTGAAATAACGTACATGTTGTTAGTTACAACTATGCACTAGCGATTTTCAAAAATGGTGGGTGAAAACAAAATTAAAAATAAGAAATTCGAAGACGACGTAGACTGCTGCTTCCACTGATATTGTTGGTACTGTCACAACAGCTACGTAAGTGTTCCTTCTTCTTCTATTTTCTGTCTAATCTAAAGACAATGTGGTTAAAGCGAAGATGCTGTGTGAGAAAGTTTTCACGCTGAAATATTTGAGCACGAAATGAATCAACGTCTTCCAATGTTTGTCTTCTAAAATCATTCAAAATTTTACAATTTATAACCAAGAATGAAATCTTGTAATTTGCCTGAGTACGTATGAATTATTAGTAACTGTCTTATAATACCTAAATGGTTGTTTGTGGGTATAAATACGATTGACAAGATTGTTTATTACATGTGAAAATGCAGTAGTTCAAACTTGCATGTCGCCAAGAAACATATTGAGAAAAAAATGTATCTGGTCAAGGCTAATTACGCTTTTTCTGAAAAACATCGAAAGAAGTCTATCCCGTGTTATGTTTCGGTGAAAATGAACGTCATATATTAAAGTGCAAAAATAAGATCACAATAATACTATAATATGCGTATGCGCAATGAAATAGAAATAAAGCTTGACAGATTGAAAAAGACATTTATGTAATGATAAGGTTTAGTAAAGCGTGAGAGAGCGGCGTAAGTATGACGGCAGTGCCAAGAAATGGACCAACAAAAAAATAGCTACTGATAATGAATAATTAAGCAAACTTTAAAATTAATATTATTTGCAAATTATTACAATAATAATAATGTGTGGTAATGGATTATTATTATTATTCATTATTGTTGATATTATTATTATTATTATTATTGCAGACAAATGACTGAACAGCTGAACATCTGAGAGTTTAGAATAACAACTTACATAGGCCGCCTGCCTGAGCTGTGCGCCCTCACGATCATTAATACGGGTAGAGATATCTTCTCTATGGAACAAGAATTGAACATTGATAAGACATCACCCCTCCTCATTGGATGGTATCATAGGGGTGTTTCATTTTATCAATAATTGAAAATATTTCGAATAAAATTTGGTCAGTTCGTTAATAATTACTAGTTTTACGTATAAGATAAGTGTGTAAATGTGTGTATGCCATACATGTGGTTTATGTATGAGTTATAATTAAGTAAAAATTAAGTTTGCAAAAAATTTCAAAACTGGTGAGAAAAAAAACTTTCCTCATACGTCCAGGGTAATGCCATATCATTGGGTAACCAATCCATGATTATCCAGTTTCCGCGAAACTTACGAGACTCCGTGAATGAATCCAGTTATTAATATAGTGGCTTCCGTCAAAATTTAACTGTTATAATGTTAAGGCGAGAAGATTTTTAATCATTCACGTACGATGTACATGTCTCTTTTCAAAGTTAAGTTAATCAACATACTGTAACACAACACAACATAACAATAATTGCCAGAATTATCCCGTGTGTGCGTGATTCACAAATTTCTCCTCCTCTTTCTCTTTTATTCGCGGATAAAATTGATAAATTGCGTAGCCACATTGTCTTTGAGGGTAAAAAAATTAATAAAAATAAAGTGTAAAAATATACATTATAGACAAAAAGAGAGGTAAATAAATAAACAAATGAATAAATAAATAGCTAAGGAATAATAAGGAAACTTCAGAGACACCACACTCTGTGCACGTATAACATGTTCAAAATCATTAAAATGTAATACCTGTTGGTGGTGAAGATCCTCTGAGTTTCGAAACCCAATATTTTCCCTGTGTCGCGACAAGGTACTGGACAGCTGTTGCCGCTTCCGTTCGGACGTTGCCAATTCCTAGAAATGTAATAAAGCAACATGATAATTGAATAGGGAAAATTATACATAATTTGATTGATTTTTTACTTTATCATCATTCATCTGTTGTTGCTCATAACTCACCTCTCCTTCGCTGTTCAGTAAGGTTGTAGTCATGTTATCTGCCGTAAACCACTTTTGTCCCTTCATAACAAGGTTGGTCGGAGGTTCGTGAGATGCTCCGATATCTGCTGACCAAACAGTCACAGTCGCTCCGGCATCGACCTTTGCGCTACGATGGAATTTGAAATTCGTCTCTAGTGCTCCAGCTTTGCGGATCAACTGCCACCCACTCAAAACTATCTCCTGCGAAATATATGGTGAGAAAATGTCATCAATTACTCATTCTTGCATGGTCTTTCAGAACTTTTTCTTGTACGGAATACACACGGTATTGCACATTACTGTTAGATAACAATCTTTTAAGTGAAATTTCAAATTGTGAAGCAAGTGTAAATAATGCAGTACGAAATTTCCTGAAATTTCAGTGTACAACCAGTACACATATATGGACATTCGTGCTTCTAAATTTAATCACCTTGTTGCCCTTGTTGGTAAGTTTGATATAACGTCCCTGTGGATCAGCTTCAGTAATCTCGATATCGCCTCTGGCAGTTCCAGATACGCTATAGTCACTACTGCTGCGCTCTTCGCTTTCCTCCAACAAAGTACGCTTTCTTTTACCACCTCTAAGTGGAGTGTTGCGCGATGGGGTTCCTCTTCCGCTGGATAACGAAGCGGGCGATTGCATCGGTGTAATGTTCAACCTGGAAAAAAATATACAGGTAATTGCGGTTTTGAATTGGTTTTCATTCGTTAAAATACTTTTTCCAATTTTTTTCGTATTACCTTGCCTCTTCTGATTCTAGCAGTTTTCGGTAGGCGGCTATCTCCAGGTCTAGCGCCACCTTTATGTCCATCAGATCTTGATACTCCTGCAGCTGCTGTGCCATCTCGTCACGCATTCTTGCCAGCTCAGCCTCCAGACTGGCCAAACCTTCAGCATGCCGAGCACGCTCATTTTCGCGCAAGTTCTCGAGATCTCTGTCATAATATGAAAGAAATTATCATGTTTCAAGGTATATTTACCATTTTTTATTGCGCTAGTGAAATAAGCTTCGTTTGAAGTTTGATGCTTCAATAGGTTTTTTTTATTTTACAAAGAGTCTGAAACTTTGGAGTGTAATAAAATACGGTGGATTTTTTTATACGAGATATATCCATTTTCTCAATTATAAAATTGAATGAATGACTACAGGACTTACCGATCCTTTACAAAATTCTAAAACAATGGTTGAGAGCGAAAAATGAACGCAAGGTGAGAGAAATTTTCACTGTCGTCTTTTGTACGAAGCTTTATGAGCAAAGACCTTGAAACGTGCTAAATTGCGTTTACGACCTGAGAGCCGTTATTTTACCTGATGCGAGAATTGAGCGCGTTGTTTGTGGCCTCGAGCTCGTTAATGCGTTGATTTAATCCGTCGATACGGGACCTGGTCTGACGAAGCTCCTCTACAGCAAGGCTCGCCGCACCGCTGTTTCGTTGGGCGTGGGATGTCAGGTTCTTAATCTTGTTCTCATAGAGCAATTCGATCTCCTCCCGATTGGCGCGCATCTGAGATTCATACTGTTCGCGCAATTCTTGCAACGATTGTTGCAGCTTAGCCTCGTACTGCTCGGCCAGGCGCCCGTCAATCTCGGAAATCTCGACCTGCAATGAAGACTGAACGAATTAGCGTGAACAAGTGCAACGGTGTTTTTTTTTTTTTTTGCAAGCAGGTGCAGCAAAATCGCGGCAACGAAACCAACCTGACGTCGCGTTCGTGTCTCGGTCAATTCCTGCTGGTAGACTTGATCTTTGAAACTTATGTCCTCCTTCAAGCTCTGTATGTTGTTCTCCAGGTCGATTCGCTGAAGGGTCTCTTCTTCGAGGTGCTTTCGCGCGTCATCGAGCAGCGCCTGGAGGCGTTCAACCTCCTTCTCGAGTTCCCGTTCTCGTTCCGCGAGCTTTTTTCGCTCAGCTGCAGACTGGTTAAACTTTGTTTGCAAATCCCCGCAACGCGATTCGTAGATCATCAAGTTGTTCTCGACTATTTGTAGATCCTTGGTTTTCTTTTCGAGTCTGAAAGAAAAAGAGGGACACAAATTAATGATTATAATTATGGTCGTCCCTTTTTCGCGGGTCGATTATATTTATGAAAATCGCGGAAGGAGAACAACGTAGTAAAGTAGATCGTAAACGCGACAACGATACCGAAAGTTTCTCGGGTATTCGTGTATTTATACGAACAGTAATAAATAATCGAAGGGACAGAAAAGAGAGGGTGATTCGCTATTTCGAACGATTGACCCAGTTTAAGGAACACTTTTTATCGACCGTTTCCCGGTAGACGTCGACATATATTCGTATATCGGCGTCATCATTCTCCTTCTCCTGCTTCTAGCCAGGCCAAGGTTACAGAATTCAGGTAACGCTTCACTCTTTCACGACGAAATGAAATTACACGCGCTCTATTTTTTTTAAAGTCTTTTTTCCCTGGAGCACCCGTAAACGGAGATGTAAATTAAAAAAAAAAAAAAAACAGGAATTCCATATTAATTGAGGATATAGCATAATGGCCATTAACGTTAAAATAAGGCGCACACAATCGCAGTGTTAATCGTTTGGATTGTAATAACTTACCTTAGCTATATCTTTTCTCATCGCTGATAAGATATACAATGAAAGTTCATGCCAACGTTAATTTCAATAAAGTTATTAACGGAGCATTGAAGAGTATGTTACTCAATACTTAGCGTTGTGGGAAGTGTATTACAGCACACGCATTCACGTAACGTAACGTACGTAATGTCAAGTGCCTCACTCCGCTGAGACGAGGTCAAGAAACGCGGGAAAAAACCATGATGAAGTTAGTAACGTTATCGTAACGACCCTATAAGGAGGTAAACCCTAATAAAACGAAATATACTCATATTTTGAAATCTTAGTTCCTTCAAAGTCATTGTAAAATATGAAAATAGTGATTTTTTTCCAATGTTTCTTTACGATAACGTTACTAACTTCAATCTCGTGGAATAAAGAAGACTCCTCAATGGACCGATAGTGTAAAATACCTGCATATATCGATAAAAAATAGATTGAAATTTTTAACGCGTTCGAGCATGTTTTGAATAGCCATTCCAGAGTGAAACGTAATTTTAAACAAAGATCTTTTCCAGTAAAAATTAAGAATCGTGCAAAGACCGTGAAGTTAGTTCCTCGTCTCTTCTTTTCTTTATTCGTCGTCGTCTTTTCACTTTCATTCGTGTTTATTGTTTTTGCGTGTACTCCAACACAGAAGCTCACAAACTGCAAAGTCGATATCAGTACATAATATTTACTAGTGTAGAGAATTGAAGAAATATTGACAGGTGCTGCAACAGCGTGGCTTGTAACCAGACCCAGGCATACGGTGAGCGTATCGCGTCGAAAGCGTAGACCTACATACATATACAACTAGGTGGAGGACACGTATATAAGATATACGTAGAAGATGAAACGAAAATTGAATAAAGTTTAGTACAACAGAAAAAAAAACTCGCTGCTGTTTGCGTAACAATGTTGTACACATAAAACTGTAAATGTACAAGAGAGGGGAGAAAAAGATATCATCAAGCTTATTGCACACAACCGCCTACGATTTATTTATTAGGTATACAGAAAAAAAATTTGGTATAAACAAGAATGCAATCATCGTTATTAATATTCAAGGTTTTTTTTTCTCTATTCGTATAGGTATGCGTGCATGGTTCTCACCAACATCGTCATAATCATCATAGCGTGTGTTGATTTTTCTAACGTATTTATGCTCGCTATATCCAAGTTTAAAATATACCAAGTCCCAGGAAGGGCACGCCGCGTGTGTGTATGGATACTTTTCCATGTGACGAGCGGGGCCTCCCGGGGTCTCGCGCGTCCTTAGCCGTGCTGCTATGACGATGAGCCAACGTGGGCAGTGATGTCACCGCGGAAAGCCGCCTACGGCTTTACGGTTTATGCGGTACCTCGCTCGCATTCCGACAGGATACACACATGCCGATGTTCCGATACGAGCGTAAGGTCGGACAGATTCCCCGCGCTTCTACTCAATGCCCAACAAACTCGGATTCGGTCATCACGGCTCGAAATAGTCGATCGCGCATGCCGCGAATTCGCGAACATTGATTGTGCCATCTCTTTCCTTCCGTCTTTTCTGTCCTAGGTTTTATTTCGCCTTGAAAGTCATTGAGAAGGCACGAACATGCCTCTTAGAAATATGACATAGAGCCATATTAGTATTAAAAGTTCTTGAAAATACATAGATGCGTGCACGTAACATAAGCGCGCGTCTCCTACCGGAGAACCGGGTGAGAGCGAATGTTTTTGAATCAGAGATTACAAAGATGACATCAACGTCGCGTTCATTTGTGGGTGTGACGCAACTACACGCCGCAGTGACGTCACCGGTTATTTTCATTTTTCGTTTCACGGAGATGGATCGATAAAATTCCAGGTAAATATTGGGACGCGCCCTGCGTGTTTGGCCAGCGTAATCGTCGAAATATTGGACACCGCGTAAAATGTATGTACATACATACATCACACATTTCACCGGAGCGCATGCGCTTCTCTCAGCAGAATTTTAAGGATTTTATTTATTTGAGTGTAGTTTTCTTCGACAGCCTCCGAAGACGAATTATTGACTATCTCGTAACTCGTAATCGAGAGAAAACATTTAACGCTTCATAAAGTACGAGCAGACAACGATAAAAATACGGATCTTCGTTTACTATCAATGGCCGACTCGATACCGGCATGCGATCGGCGTAACGCGTAACCTGAATATTTTTGGTCCCTTTTTTTCTTTTAGAGTGTACAGGGAAACACTACTGGCTACGCTACTGCGCGTGACGCACGGACGTAGTAATATTTATCCGTGAGCGAGCGGCCGGTGGGTAGAGCGAAACGAATATTTGCATGCACCTGTAAAATCGATGAGCTGTAAAAAAAAAAAAAACCGTAAATTCAAGCCGTACTTATTTTTCAATTCTTCGTTATCGTCCCAGAGACGCTTCGTGTCGATCTCAAGTTTTGCCCTTTCCCTCGACGTGTCGTCCAGCAGTTTCCTAGCGTCGGAGAGTTCGTGTTCGTACATGGATTTGATGTTGGTCACCTCCCGCGTCACCGTCTCCTGACTAGTTTGCACCTCTCGCGTGAGCCGCGAGTTTTCGGCCTCCAGGTGACGGACCTTTTCTATGTAACATGCTAGACGGTCGTTCAAATTTTGCAGATCCTGCTTCTCCTGAAGACGCGAGTAACGCGTCGGGCTCAGCGGGCTTCCCGGGCGGCGGCCAACGGGCGTCGATGTACTCGGCGTCGGCGACTGGACCGAGCTGACGCTCGACGATGTTACAACGGTTTTCTTGCTGGCTTTCGTCGACATTTTTTGATAAGGATCGACCACTTCTTAGCACACCGATTTATCTCTTCTCACTACCTGCTATCTTTTTACTTGATTTTTCACCCGTATGTTTTTAACACCCACTGAATGTTACAAACGTTCGATTCTACTCACTCTTTTACTCACTATCGAATCATTCAACTCGGCGGTGCTTACGCCGCGTCCGTTGTCCTGACACGTACTTAACAGAAATATACGCGACGACTGAATCCCAACCCTACTCGTTACACTCCGTAACCTTCGTCCGGCCCCCGGCTTACGTCCCATTGGATGATCGCTCGACGCGACGCGCGACGCCAACCGCTTCGGGTCACGTGACACGTGACTTCACAACCATTTCCGGCCATTAGATACGGTTGCGCGTCTGCTTTCTGAAGCCTTGCTTAAAATCCTGTCCTTGAGTTCGTTTTTTTTTTTTTTTTATTAATTTTGAATGCAACAGGATCTGTAAGGAATAATTGGTCTTTTCACAAAATTATCTGTCATAATATCCGTGGATGTATATTCATTTATGATATTGCTGCTGCTCCTGCCGCTCAACCATAGGACATGGATCACGCGAGCCACGAAGTATAGGGTTCCGATTACTTGGAAAGTTGAAAGGTATGAGAACGCAGTAAGTGGCCACCAGATCGGCGCTAGTTACCAGCGAGAAGCTCGTGGGCACAATGTAAGAATAGGTGAGAAAGTAGCTTGTGCTTATTCTTTGTGTTTTCCACGGTCTTACATACGTTTTGGCCATGGTTTTGGCTATATTACACACTGTGATTTTTCGGTAGTACTTCTAAAGTAATCCGCCAGGTAACGCTGCGACAGAGGCACTCGAAATGCGGCATATTTGAATGTCCATAACAATCAGGCACACTGAAGATATCATAAAATACTGTAAGAAAACGTTGACTGAAGTATATATCGCCATTTCGCATGCGGAATTTTGAAAGTCGAATTTTCTTGTTATCTAGATTTCATTCGTTTAAACAAACAAAGAAACCTGATGACTTGTAATTCCTTAGGTCAGTTGGACGGTACGTATTCCGGAGTAGAATATCTAATTGATGAACAATAAACGTTTTTCTCGACAAATATGGGTTTGATTGTAAAAATTCATGAGCGCAAATTTGTGTACCTTTTTACGATCTACGAAAAAGATCTGTGAGTGAATTTGGATGCCTCAAACCTCTGTCGAGATATTTCCAAAAGTCTAAAAATTAATCGTTCATCTCATCTATTTATTATATAAAGCTCCACTTCAAACAAAAAGAAAAAGAAACATAATGTTACCTTATGTGGCAAATAAACTATCGATTGAAACAAAAATCGGCCACTAATGAGATAATTGGTCGGTCAAGTCACAAAAATGGGGAATAATATACTTATTGGTAGTGTAATGATCGTAATGTCGAGTATTCGTATCGTCAAGTAAGGATTCGCGAGGTGCAGGTTTTCTACAAGTCTAGGATTCGCATTTTCGAGACTCCTTTAAAGTTTATTAATCATATGTGAAATGCCCTAGCATTGATGTGTCCAGTCTAACGATAAGCAGTGAAAGATAAAGGAAAAGTGTCATGGGGTGAGTCGAGCGAAATGACACCGCGCTGTGCGAGAATTTGCTCAGGCTAGTTAGCTGTAGAAGCTCCAAAAAACGAAGGACGAACACTGAGGTATAAGAATGAGGAATGGGGGTATGCACGTTACATCGATAGATACATTTTATTATACAACGTACGCATCTGAGGAATAATAATTGATATGGATCGCAATTAAGGACACTTTATTCAATCGTATACTTTGTCACCATCGAGAGGGCCTACGGGGAAAAATTACTTCCATGCAGTGCATCAGAAAATTGATGAAGCTATTTTTCGAAATCGGTCAAATTTCGATTGAAAAAATTCAAAGGGGTGAGCCTTGCTTTTTGGCGATTTTCAGGGCCATTTTGGAAACATTTTATCTCAGAATCGTTTTGCAGGGCTCTTCTCTGACTGATTGGACCCACAGAAATGCGAAAACGACATCGAAAAAAGCTTACGGCCAACAGCAGAAGAATTACAAGGGAAATTTATCCTTCGGCTGTGCACCAAAGACTTGAATTGAGTATTTTTCAAAATCGGCCTAGTTTCTAATGAACAAATCCTAAGGGGTTAACCTACTTTTTTTGTTATTTTTGGAGCCAAATACTTTTCGTCTCAGAATCGACTCAAGCGACACTTTCTTGGCTAACAGGACCTCAAAGAGTGAAAAAAAGGTATTTGGAGCGTCGAGAGACCAACACCTGAGAAGATACAAAGAAACTACAGAGAAATTTATGTTAGTATTAGTCATTTTATTTAACCATACAATATTATACAACTCGTAATCCTGCAGAGGTGCATTGCATCTGTACGCAGGCTAAAACATAAGCTGCGCTTAAAAACTACAATGATGATAATTTTATACCACATTGTTCATTTTCTGCGCAGGGCAATGTACATCGCAGTGTTTTTTCCTTACATAATCGTCAGAAGTCTCATGTAATGTACGTTCATTATATTGCACTTTTCTTATTGCTAATTAAATCCAGCGATATGAAATTAGAGAAATTATTGGTATAATATATCATTATTAGTATAATGTAATAGTATAGCATATTATAATTGAACTATTCGAAAACTTGGTGAAGTATATGTAGTTTACACTGACACCCGATCACTTGTACTAGAACTAAGGCACACTAAATAAACTAGAACTGAACCTTTATAACTATGGGTTTGTGATTTTCCTATTGCGCCGCTTTGAAAACCAGGTGCGAATTTGCTTGGATGCTCGAAACCTACCAGAACTTTGCGCAATGGATTCGTTTCCCAGACTTGCGTCAACATAGGGTATACAGGAATCGGTTTCAGCATTTCCTGAAATTCGCAACACATGTACTGAAAAATTCGAAAGGGCTTTGGGTTGTGGCAAGCCTCACTTGTTTGCGATTTTCAGGACTCGAGAACTTTTCGGCTCAGGATCGTTGAGCGGGATTCTTTTCGGACTAATTGTGCCTTCAGGAATGCGAGAGAGAGTTCTATAAAGGCGTAGGATCGGCAGCAGAAGTATCACAGTAGAAATCTGTCGTTTTAGTTCAAAACTTGTTATCTGTTGCACACAGCGTATTGATACTACGCCCAATCAGTTTCTCTCGCAAAATTACGTCGGAATGGTGCATGAAAGAATTTATTCCAGCACTTTTCAAGACCTCGAAAATTTTCGCCAAAAATACAAAGGGGTTAACCTTCCTTTTTTTTTTACCAAAAAATTTTTCGTCTCAGAATTGATTCGTATGACTCTTTCCCGACCAATTGGACCCCAAGGAACTCAGAAATCGCAGCGAAAAGAGCGTGGGATGAACAGGAAAGAAGTTACGAAGGAAAAAGCACTAGCTGAAAAATGGGATAAACTCAGGTTCTCGTTTTTTGGCTGTAACTTTCGATGCGTTGATCGCAGCGTATTGGGACTGCGCCCAGTCGATTTCTCTCGCAAAATTACGTCGGAATAGTGCCTAAAAGAATCGATTCCAGCACTTTTCAAAATCGCAAAAATTTTTGCCAAAAATACAAAGGGGTTAACCTTCCTTTTTTTTTTACCAAAAAATTTTTCGTCTCAGAATTGATTCGTATGACTCTTTCCCGACCAATTGGACCCCAAGGAACTCAGAAATCGCAGCGAAAAGAGCGTGGGATCAACAGGAAAGAACCTACGAAGGAAAAAGCACTAGCTGAAAAATGGGATAAACTCAGGTTCTCGTTTTTTGGCTGTAACTTTCGATGCGTTGATCGCAGCGTATTGGGACTGCGCCCAGTCGATTTCTCTCGCAAAATTACGTCGGAATAGTGCCTGAAAGAATCGATTCCAGCACTTTTCAAAATCGCGAAAATTTTCGCCAAAAATACAAAGGGGTTAACCTTCCTTTTTTTTTTACCAAAAAATTTTTCGTCTCAGAATTGATTCGTATGACTCTTTCCCGACCAATTGGACCCCGAAGAACTCAGAAATCGCAGCGAAAAGACCGTGGGATCAACAGGAAAAAAGTTACGAAGAAAAATGCACTAGCTGAAAAATGTCGAAAATTCAGGTTTTTGTTTTTTGGCTGTAACTTTCGATGCGTTTATCGCAGCGTATTGGGACTGCGCCCAGTCGATTTCTCTCGCAAAATTACGCCGGAATAGTGCCTGAATGAATCGATTCCAGCACTTTTCAAAATCGCGAAAATTTTCGCCAAAAATACAAAGGGGTTAACCTTCCTTTTTTTTTTACCAAAAAATTTTTCGTCTCAGAATTGATTCGTATGACTCTTTCCCGACCAATTGGACCCCGAAGAACTCAGAAAACGCAGCGAAAAGAGCGTGGGATCAACAGGAAAAAAGTTACGAAGAAAAATGCACTAGCTGAAAAATCTCGAAAATTCGGGTTTTCGTTTTTTGGCTGTAACTTTCGATGCGTTGATCGCAGCGTATTGGGACTGCGCCCAGTCGATTTCTCTCGCAAAATTCCGTCGGAATAGAGCCCGAATGAATCGATTCCAGCACTTTTCAAAATCGCGAAAATTTCCGCCAAAAATACAAAGGGGTTAACCTTCCTTTTTTTTTTACCAAAAAATTTCTCGTCTCAGAATTGATTCGTGTGACTCTTTCCCGACCAATTGGACCCCGAGGAACTCAGAAATCGCAGCGAAAAGAGCGTGGGATCAACAGGAAAGAAGTTACGAAGGAAAAAGCACTAGCTGAAAAATGGGATAAACTCAGGTTCTCGTTTTTTGGCTGTAACTTTCGATGCGTTGATCGCAGCGTATTGGGACTGCGCCCAGTCGATTTCTCTCGCAAAATTACGTCGGAATAGTGCCTGAAAGAATTGATTGCAGCACTTTTCAAAATCGCGAAAATTTTTGCCAAAAATACAAAGGGGTTAACCTTCCTTTTTTTTTCACCAAAAAATTTCTCGTCTCAGAATTGATTCGTGTGACTCTTTCCCGACCAATTGGACCCCGAGGAACTCAGAAATCGCAGCGAAAAGAGCGTGGGATCAACAGGAAAGAACCTACGAAGGAAAAAGCACTAGCTGAAAAATGGGATAAACTCAGGTTCTCGTTTTTTGGCTGTAACTTTCGATGCGTTGATCGCAGCGTATTGGGACTGCGCCCAGTCGATTTCTCTCGCAAAATTACGTCGGAATAGTGCCTGAATGAATCGATTCCAGCACTTTTCAAAATCGCGAAAATTTTCGCCAAAAATACAAAGGGGTTAACCTTCCTTTTTTTTTTACCAAAAAGTTTTTCGTCTCAGAATTGATTCGTGTAACTCTTTCCCGACCAATTGGACCCCAAGGAACTCAGAAATCGCAGCGAAAAGAGCGTGGGATCAACAGGAAAAAAGTTACGAAGAAAAATGCACTAGCTGAAAAATCTCGAAAATTCGGGTTTTCGTTTTTTGGCTGTAACTTTCGATGCGTTGATCGCAGCGTATTGGGACTGCGCCCAGTCGATTTCTCTCGCAAAATTACGTCGGAATAGAGCCCGAATGAATCGATTCCAGCACTTTTCAAAATCGCGAAAATTTTCGCCAAAAATACAAAGGGGTTAACCTTCCTTTTTTTTTTACCAAAAAATTTTTCGTCTCAGAATTGATTCGTATGACTCTTTCCCGACCAATTGGACACCAAGGAACTCAGAAATCGCAGCGAAAAGACCGTGGGATCAACAGGAAAGAAGTTACGAAGGAAAAAGCACTAGCTGAAAAATGGGATGAACTCAGGTTCTCGTTTTTTGGCTGTAACTTTCGATGCGTTGATCGCAGCGTATTGGGACTGCGCCCAGTCGATTTCTCTCGCAAAATTACGTCGGAATAGTGCCTAAAAGAATCGACTCCAGCACTTTTCAAAATCGCGAAAATTTTTGCCAAAAATACAAAGGGGTTAACCTTCCTTTTTTTATTACCAAAAAATTTCTCGTCTCAAAATTGATTCGTATGACTCTTTCCCGACCAATTGGACCCCAAGGAACTCAGAAATCGCAGCGAAAAGAGCGTGGGATCAACATGAAAGAAGTTACGAAGGAAAAAGCACTAGCTGAAAAATGGGATAAACTCAGGTTCTCGTTTTTTGGCTGTAACTTTCGATGCGTTGATCGCAGCGTATTGGGACTGCGCCCAGTCGATTTCTCTCGCAAAATTACGTCGGAATAGTGCCTGAAAGAATGGATTCCAGCACTTTTCAGAATCGCGAAAATTTTCGCCATAAATACAAAGTTAACCTTCCTTTTTTTTTACCAAAAAATTTCTCGTCTCAGAATTGATTCGTATGACTCTTTCCCGACCAATTGGACCCCGAAGAACTCAGAAAACGCAGCGAAAAGAGTGTGGGATCAACAGGAAAGAAGTTACGAAAGAAAAAGCACCAGCTGAAAAATGGGATAAACTCAGGGTCTCGTTTTTTGGCTGTAACTTTCGATGCGTTGATCGCAGCGTATTGGGACTGCGCAGAGTCGATTTCTCTCGCAAAATTACGTCGGAATAGTGCCTGAAAGAATGGATTCCAGCACTTTTCAAAATCGCGAAAATTTTCGCCATAAATACAAAGGGGTTAACCTTCCTTTTTTTTTTACCAAAAAATTTCTCGTCTCAGAATTGATTCGTATAACTCTTTCCCGACCAATTGGACCCCAAGGAACTCAGAAATCGCAGCGAAAAGACCGTGGGATCAACAGGAAAGAAGTTACGAAGAAAAATGCACTAGCTGAAAAATGTCGAAAATTCGGGTTTTCGTTTTTTGGCTGTAACTTTCGATGCGTTGATCGCAGCGTATTGGGACTGCGCCCAGTCGATTTCTCTCGCAAAATTACGTCGGAATAGAGCCCGAATGAATCGATTCCAGCACTTTTCAAAATCGCGAAAATTTTCGCCAAAAATACAAAGGGGTTAACCTTCCTTTTTTTTTTACCAAAAAATTTCTCGTCTCAGAATTGATTCGTATGACTCTTTCCCGACCAATTGGACCCCGAAGAACTCAGAAAACGCAGCGAAAAGAGTGTGGGATCAACAGGAAAGAAGTTACGAAAGAAAAAGCACCAGCTGAAAAATGGGATAAACTCAGGGTCTCGTTTTTTGGCTGTAACTTTCGATGCGTTGATCGCAGCGTATTGGGACTGCGCCCAGTCGATTTCTCTCGCAAAATTCCGTCGGAATAGAGCCCGAATGAATCGATTCCAGCACTTTTCAAAATCGCGAAAATTTCCGCCAAAAATACAAAGGGGTTAACCTTCCTTTTTTTTTTACCAAAAAATTTTTCGTCTCAGAATTGATTCGTATGACTCTTTCCCGACCAATTGGACCCCAAGGAACTCAGAAATCGCAGCGAAAAGACCGTGGGATCAACAGGAAAGAAGTTACGAAGAAAAATGCACTAGCTGAAAAATGTCGAAAATTCGGGTTTTCGTTTTTTGGCTGTAACTTTCGATGCGTTGATCGCAGCGTATTGGGACTGCGCCCAGTCGATTTCTCTCGCAAAATTCCGTCGGAATAGAGCCCGAATGAATCGATTCCAGCACTTTTCAAAATCGCGAAAATTTCCGCCAAAAATACAAAGGGGTTAACCTTCCTTTTTTTTTCACCAAAAAATTTCTCGTCTCAGAATTGATTCGTGTGACTCTTTCCCGACCAATTGGACCCCGAGGAACTCAGAAATCGCAGCGAAAAGAGCGTGGGATCAACAGGAAAGAAGTTACGAAGGAAAAAGCACTAGCTGAAAAATGGGATAAACTCAGGTTCTCGTTTTTTGGCTGTAACTTTCGATGCGTTGATCGCAGCGTATTGGGACTGCGCCCAGTCGATTTCTCTCGCAAAATTACGTCGGAATAGTGCCTGAAAGAATTGATTGCAGCACTTTTCAAAATCGCGAAAATTTTTGCCAAAAATACAAAGGGGTTAACCTTCCTTTTTTTTTCACCAAAAAATTTCTCGTCTCAGAATTGATTCGTGTGACTCTTTCCCGACCAATTGGACCCCGAGGAACTCAGAAATCGCAGCGAAAAGAGCGTGGGATCAACAGGAAAGAACCTACGAAGGAAAAAGCACTAGCTGAAAAATGGGATAAACTCAGGTTCTCGTTTTTTGGCTGTAACTTTCGATGCGTTGATCGCAGCGTATTGGGACTGCGCAGAGTCGATTTCTCTCGCAAAATTACGTCGGAATAGTGCCTGAAAGAATGGATTCCAGCACTTTTCAAAATCGCGAAAATTTTCGCCATAAATACAAAGGGGTTAACCTTCCTTTTTTTTTTACCAAAAAATTTCTCGTCTCAGAATTGATTCGTATAACTCTTTCCCGACCAATTGGACCCCAAGGAACTCAGAAATCGCAGCGAAAAGACCGTGGGATCAACAGGAAAAAGTTACGAAGAAAAATGCACTAGCTGAAAAATGTCGAAAATTCGGGTTTTCGTTTTTTGGCTGTAACTTTCGATGCGTTGATCGCAGCGTATTGGGACTGCGCCCAGTCGATTTCTCTCGCAAAATTACGTCGGAATAGTGCCTGAATGAATCGATTCCAGCACTTTTCAAAATCGCGAAAATTTTCGCCAAAAATACAAAGGGGTTAACCTTCCTTTTTTTTTTACCAAAAAGTTTTTCGTCTCAGAATTGATTCGTGTAACTCTTTCCCGACCAATTGGACCCCAAGGAACTCAGAAATCGCAGCGAAAAGAGCGTGGGATCAACAGGAAAAAGTTACGAAGAAAAATGCACTAGCTGAAAAATCTCGAAAATTCGGGTTTTCGTTTTTTGGCTGTAACTTTCGATGCGTTGATCGCAGCGTATTGGGACTGCGCCCAGTCGATTTCTCTCGCAAAATTACGTCGGAATAGAGCCCGAATGAATCGATTCCAGCACTTTTCAAAATCGCGAAAATTTTCGCCAAAAATACAAAGGGGTTAACCTTCCTTTTTTTTTCACCAAAAAATTTCTCGTCTCAGAATTGATTCGTGTGACTCTTTCCCCACCAATTGGACCCCGAGGAACTCAGAAATCGCAGCGAAAAGAGCGTGGGATCAACAGGAAAGAAGTTACGAAGGAAAAAGCACTAGCTGAAAAATGGGATAAACTCAGGTTCTCGTTTTTTGGCTGTAACTTTCGATGCGTTGATCGCAGCGTATTGGGACTGCGCCCAGTCGATTTCTCTCGCAAAATTACGTCGGAATAGTGCCTGAAAGAATTGATTGCAGCACTTTTCAAAATCGCGAAAATTTTTGCCAAAAATACAAAGGGGTTAACCTTCCTTTTTTTTTCACCAAAAAATTTCTCGTCTCAGAATTGATTCGTGTGACTCTTTCCCGACCAATTGGACCCCGAGGAACTCAGAAATCGCAGCGAAAAGAGCGTGGGATCAACAGGAAAGAACCTACGAAGGAAAAAGCACTAGCTGAAAAATGGGATAAACTCAGGTTCTCATTTTTTGGCTGTAACTTTCGATGCGTTGATCGCAGCGTATTGGGACTGCGCAGAGTCGATTTCTCTCGCAAAATTACGTCGGAATAGTGCCTGAAAGAATGGATTCCAGCACTTTTCAAAATCGCGAAAATTTTCGCCATAAATACAAAGGGGTTAACCTTCCTTTTTTTTTTACCAAAAAATTTCTCGTCTCAGAATTGATTCGTATAACTCTTTCCCGACCAATTGGACCCCAAGGAACTCAGAAATCGCAGCGAAAAGACCGTGGGATCAACAGGAAAGAAGTTACGAAGAAAAATGCACTAGCTGAAAAATGTCGAAAATTCGGGTTTTCGTTTTTTGGCTGTAACTTTCGATGCGTAGATCGCAGCGTATTGGGACTGCGCCCAGTCGATTTCTCTCGCAAAATTACGTCGGAATAGAGCCCGAATGAATCGATTCCATCACTTTTCAAAATCGCGAAAATTTTCGCCAAAAATACAAAGGGGTTAACCTTCCTTTTTTTTTTACCAAAAAATTTCTCGTCTCAGAATTGATTCGTATAACTCTTTCCCGACCAATTGGACCCCAAGGAACTCAGAAATCGCAGCGAAAAGACCGTGGGATCAACAGGAAAAAGTTACGAAGAAAAATGCACTAGCTGAAAAATGTCGAAAATTCGGGTTTTCGTTTTTTGGCTGTAACTTTCGATGCGTTGATCGCAGCGTATTGGGACTGCGCCCAGTCGATTTCTCTCGCAAAATTCCGTCGGAATAGAGCCCGAATGAATCGATTCCAGCACTTTTCAAAATCGCGAAAATTTCCGCCAAAAATACAAAGGGGTTAACCTTCCTTTTTTTTTTACCAAAAAATTTTTCGTCTCAGAATTGATTCGTATGACTCTTTCCCGACCAATTGGACCCCAAGGAACTCAGAAATCGCAGCGAAAAGACCGTGGGATCAACAGGAAAGAAGTTACGAAGAAAAATGCACTAGCTGAAAAATGTCGAAAATTCGGGTTTTCGTTTTTTGGCTGTAACTTTCGATGCGTTGATCGCAGCGTATTGGGACTGCGCCCAGTCGATTTCTCTCGCAAAATTACGTCGGAATAGTGCCTGAAAGAATTGATTGCAGCACTTTTCAAAATCGCGAAAATTTTTGCCAAAAATACAAAGGGGTTAACCTTCCTTTTTTTTTCACCAAAAAATTTCTCGTCTCAGAATTGATTCGTGTGACTCTTTCCCGACCAATTGGACCCCGAGGAACTCAGAAATCGCAGCGAAAAGAGCGTGGGATCAACAGGAAAGAAGTTACGAAGGAAAAAGCACTAGCTGAAAAATGGGATAAACTCAGGTTCTCGTTTTTTGGCTGTAACTTTCGATGCGTTCATCGCAGCGTATTGGGACTGCGCCCAGTCGATTTCTCTCGCAAAATTACGTCGGAATAGTGCCTGAAAGAATTGATTGCAGCACTTTTCAAAATCGCGAAAATTTTTGCCAAAAATACAAAGGGGTTAACCTTCCTTTTTTTTTCACCAAAAAATTTCTCGTCTCAGAATTGATTCGTGTGACTCTTTCCCGACCAATTGGACCCCGAGGAACTCAGAAATCGCAGCGAAAAGAGCGTGGGATCAACAGGAAAGAACCTACGAAGGAAAAAGCACTAGCTGAAAAATGGGATAAACTCAGGTTCTCGTTTTTTGGCTGTAACTTTCGATGCGTTGATCGCAGCGTATTGGGACTGCGCAGAGTCGATTTCTCTCGCAAAATTACGTCGGAATAGTGCCTGAAAGAATGGATTCCAGCACTTTTCAAAATCGCGAAAATTTTCGCCATAAATACAAAGGGGTTAACCTTCCTTTTTTTTTTACCAAAAAATTTCTCGTCTCAGAATTGATTCGTATAACTCTTTCCCGACCAATTGGACCCCAAGGAACTCAGAAATCGCAGCGAAAAGACCGTGGGATCAACAGGAAAAAGTTACGAAGAAAAATGCACTAGCTGAAAAATGTCGAAAATTCGGGTTTTCGTTTTTTGGCTGTAACTTTCGATGCGTTGATCGCAGCGTATTGGGACTGCGCCCAGTCGATTTCTCTCGCAAAATTACGTCGGAATAGTGCCTGAATGAATCGATTCCAGCACTTTTCAAAATCGCGAAAATTTTCGCCAAAAATACAAAGGGGTTAACCTTCCTTTTTTTTTTACCAAAAAGTTTTTCGTCTCAGAATTGATTCGTGTAACTCTTTCCCGACCAATTGGACCCCAAGGAACTCAGAAATCGCAGCGAAAAGAGCGTGGGATCAACAGGAAAAAGTTACGAAGAAAAATGCACTAGCTGAAAAATCTCGAAAATTCGGGTTTTCGTTTTTTGGCTGTAACTTTCGATGCGTTGATCGCAGCGTATTGGGACTGCGCCCAGTCGATTTCTCTCGCAAAATTACGTCGGAATAGAGCCCGAATGAATCGATTCCAGCACATTTCAAAATCGCGAAAATTTTCGCCAAAAATACAAAGGGGTTAACCTTCCTTTTTTTTTCACCAAAAAATTTCTCGTCTCAGAATTGATTCGTGTGACTCTTTCCCCACCAATCGGACCCCGAGGAACTCAGAAATCGCAGCGAAAAGAGCGTGGGATCAACAGGAAAGAAGTTACGAAGGAAAAAGCACTAGCTGAAAAATGGGATGAACTCAGGTTCTCGTTTTTTGGCTGTAACTTTCGATGCGTTGATCGCAGCGTATTGGGACTGCGCCCAGTCGATTTCTCTCGCAAAATTACGTCGGAATAGTGCCTAAAAGAATCGACTCCAGCACTTTTCAAAATCGCGAAAATTTTTGCCAAAAATACAAAGGGGTTAACCTTCCTTTTTTTATTACCAAAAAATTTCTCGTCTCAAAATTGATTCGTATGACTCTTTCCCGACCAATTGGACCCCAAGGAACTCAGAAATCGCAGCGAAAAGAGCGTGGGATCAACATGAAAGAAGTTACGAAGGAAAAAGCACTAGCTGAAAAATGGGATAAACTCAGGTTCTCGTTTTTTGGCTGTAACTTTCGATGCGTTGATCGCAGCGTATTGGGACTGCGCCCAGTCGATTTCTCTCGCAAAATTACGTCGGAATAGTGCCTGAAAGAATGGATTCCAGCACTTTTCAGAATCGCGAAAATTTTCGCCATAAATACAAAGTTAACCTTCCTTTTTTTTTACCAAAAAATTTCTCGTCTCAGAATTGATTCGTATGACTCTTTCCCGACCAATTGGACCCCGAAGAACTCAGAAAACGCAGCGAAAAGAGTGTGGGATCAACAGGAAAGAAGTTACGAAAGAAAAAGCACCAGCTGAAAAATGGGATAAACTCAGGGTCTCGTTTTTTGGCTGTAACTTTCGATGCGTTGATCGCAGCGTATTGGGACTGCGCCCAGTCGATTTCTCTCGCAAAATTACGTCGGAA
Source organism: Neodiprion lecontei (assembly GCF_021901455.1). Lineage (NCBI taxonomy): Eukaryota > Metazoa > Arthropoda > Insecta > Hymenoptera > Diprionidae > Neodiprion > Neodiprion lecontei. The sequence goes on from NC_060264.1 coordinate 25,906,408, forward strand.
TAGCGCCTGAAAGAATCGATTCCTGCACTTTTCAAAATCGCGAAAATTTTCGCCAAAAATACAAAGGGGTTAACCTTCCTTTTTTTTTTACCAAAAAATTTTTCGTCTCAGAATTCATTCGTATGACTCTTTCCCGACCAATTGGACCCCAAGGAACTCAGAAATCGCAGCGAAAAGAGCGTGGGATCAAGAGGAAAGAAGGTACGAAGGAAAAAGCACTAGCTGAAAAATGGGATAAACTCAGGTTCTCGTTTTTTGGCTGTAACTTTCGATGCGCTGATCGCAGCGTATTGGGACTGCGCCCAGTCGATTTCTCTCGCAAAATTACGTCGGAATAGTGCCTGAAAGAATTGATTCCAGCACTTTTCAAAATCGCGAAAATTTTCGCCAAAAATACAAAGGGGTTAACTTTCCTTTTTTTTTACCAAAAAATTTTTCGGCTCAGAATTGATTCGTATGACTCTCTCCCGACCAATTGGACCCCAAGGAACTCAGAAAACGCAGCGAAAAGAGCGTGGGATCAACAGGAAAGAAGTTACGAAGGAAAAAGCACCAGCTGAAAAATGTCGAAAATTCAGGTTTTCGTTTGTTTTTCGTACGGCAAACCACTGTTTTTCGTACGGCAAAAAGTAACGCATCTAGGGGTGGGTAAATATCAAGGGAAAATCTTTTTGAAAATCTGACATGTCTTTTGAATTATTTCGAACCAATTTGGGGGGTGAGACCAATAAAATCCGATTTTACTCTTATTAAGGACAGGTCTCATATTTATATTACCACAAAATAATGCTATTGCAGTACACATACTAACCCTACTGAAAATGATCATGTGTTAAATTATAAAACATTGTGACTGAAATTCATGAGTAATTCATTACATGTTTTATTTTGTAAATTCGCCAAGATATACAAAAAATCACATAATAAATTACAAAAGCACGTATCATCAGAAACACTTATTTTTCACACTTCTACATTACTGTCTCACTAACTGCTTGTGACTCAACCCCCGCCCGACAATTTTCCTGGCTTGTTTGCAGTTTTATGCTAAGACCGTGCCTTTCATGAATTAACTAACTAGTAGTGTGTTCGGTAGTTTCCAACTAGGGCCACCAGATATCACCAGTGAACAGACGCCGTTAATTGCTGGAATGCGGGCAATAACATGTCCGATGCAGGTTGACGCTACAGTTGTAGTCTGTTATACTTTACAATAAGGACTAAGAGAGCGTTGAATTATCACGTAATCGACAGGACTGAAGTGATCGTCACTCTGAATGAACGATTTACCGATACAGAAAGATGACGTAACATTTTAACTATCTCGTCGCTGTCAGCAGCACGGAGTAAACGAACAACGTTGACAAAGTTGTGCCCTGTGTGTACGTATGTTCATTCTTTTTCCTGTTAGCTCCGCTTTTTGTCTTCATTGTTTCTTTTTTAATCGTTCATGTGTTCACTTCAATTGTTATATGCCGTGTACAATTCTGAAACTTACGTTGTATTTATTCTTCGTGAATTAATGGGTGCTATCAAATACTTTGTTCAATATCTCTGCTCTTTGGTAATATATATATATATATCAATACATACGACAAGCAGCAGTCATAGAGTGGGTGTCGATTGTCATTACGTTATACCTGTTTGATTGTCCAGTTTATTGTTTGCTTTGGTTTTCGTTCTTATTATCACTTTGCTACCATCATCACTAGAGTGACGTCATTGTGTAGCAGAGGCGGGAGAGGCTGCCAGAGATGCGATGTATCAAGTTTTTATCACCGGATATCGCTTGGTCGAAGTATCGTACACTAAACCGTACCACGTTTACACAATCGAGGTTTTACAGCCAAATTCAAGTCTCAGGCACATCGTCGAGAAGAGGTACAGTGAGTTCAACACTCTTCATCGTATGGTAAACAGAATCACTTAATTATACTATATTATAAAGTTGAATTGGGAATAAGTATAACCATAGAGCTGAGATCTATTTACTAAAAGAAGAAACCAGTCCTAGATTATTACCTATGTTGCTTATAGCTTCATAATACACTCGTCACTTTTCAGCTGAAAAAAGATACAGAGGACACTGCACCTTTTCCCCCAAAACGTGTCAGAAATTCGCAACTCAAAGTATTGGAACAGAGAAGATCGGCGTTAGAATCGTATATGCAAAAGATGCTCAGACTTTCCTCTACAAAACAGCAAGTTCTCAATTTTTTAGGGATTGAAAACCGTGCTCAAAACACAAATGAAAGGTATGATTATAATAATAATGCTATTTGGATGTATCATACACGTACAATAAAATACAGCTAGAAATATGCATGAGAAAAGTGAGTTCCTTCGGTTAAATTGGTTGAAATTCATCCTGCAAATAATCAGTATCATTGTTCTGAGAACTGCAACTAAATTGAATTAATTCGAATTTGATCGACACAATATCTGTCGAGTAAGAAAAACAAGAGACTTGAATTTGAACTACAGTGGCCTCGTAAACAATAACTTTTCAGGATTTCGTAGTTGTACCATTTCTTTTTTTATTACCCAAGATTTTCTTTTCCAGAATGAATGGCCAAGTAGGTATCGGTGATCCGAAACAGGTCCGGTCTCTCACATTGAGACATCATCCCATATTGACTTTTCAATGTGATCCATATATTCAGGCAAATACTACGTCCAGTCTTCCAGACATTGTCACAAACGGAGTACTTGTTGGTGTGTATAAATCGTAGAATCAGAGCCTGATTCTAAGCTATGTTTCTTGCTGACAGACAATGTTTTTTTTTTTTTTTCATTTATTTATTATTAATAGTACGATATGAAGACTTACACTCACATTCGATAACGAGTGACTTTCATTATTGTCAATTTTTTTATGAGAATTAAGCTCCGGAAAGAAAGGAATTAAGGTATGGTAACTGAGATTATATCGTGTAAAGTGAGAAATTGACATAACGATGAATAATGAGAAATAATCACCATTTACAAATAATAATAATAGTGAAATAACAACGTGTGATTTATTAACGGTAGTGATATAAATTTAAAAATAGCCACTTTACATTTATATTTCCATACACACACATCCCAACGTGTATCACATGGATACATACAGATATATATATATATACATTAAAATATATATGCCGAAAAATCTTTTACAGATAAATTTTCATTTTCATTGTCAATAATAAATATCTGCAGGTACCTATATATAATTAAAATCAATTGTCATCATTGTCATATGCGACCCTAAAGAGGCGCGTAAAATTATAGATTAATATTTATCGGAAAATCAATCATATCTTTCATTTTAATTGTTATTCATGTATTATTCATGTTAGCGTGGTGTAACGTTTTTTTAGAATAAATTATTTTGATTTTTAATTCATTAGCCCTCATTCTGTTTATAATCCATCTTAAAAAAACTAGTCAAGAAAATCATGGCGTCCTTAAACGTAATACAAATCACAATTTTCATCGCAGTATTTGTGGTCCATGCGAGTACCTGTCTTTTGAGGTATCCATTGGCGTTGCTTCGCAATAGCTTAGAAATAAACTTACTGATATCGCCTGGTGATTACAACTTTTTAGAAAACTCGATGAAGGTCTCGATCGCATTTACCCAAGTATATCTTGCTCGTTACGCAGACAGTCTTCTACCACGGAAGTTGATCGCAGCATGCCTGACAGTTTCGGGAGGAATAATGTTACTTTTTGGAAAAACAGATAATTACGATGCGATGGTCCTCTTGCTAGTGGTTTCAGGATTGTTTCAAGGACTTATATGGCCATCTTTATGCAAGGTATTTTTCTTCTGGATCCAAGATTCAAGATTAAATACGTTTTTTGGACTTCTTTCGCTAGCCGAATATTTCGGTAGCTTGATGGCCAATTATCTGGCTATCTTTTTACTTAAAAAATTTTCTTGGACTTTTGTCTATCCCCCCTTAAGTACCATTGTCATTATCGTTTCTCTTCTTGCTCTTTTGAGCCTGTACCTTCCTTGGGAACTTCATATTGATGTACCAGGTAGAAATACACAGAATAAGTTGTCTCGCCGAACCTCGTGGATGGAAATATGGACACTGCCCGGAGTCTCAGATCTTTCAATTGCAGTTTTTTCTCTTCGACTGGTCAGGAGCGCAATCGTGTTCTGGGTTCCAAATTTCTTTGTGCAAAAGGTTGGATATGACACTTACAAAGCCCAGGTAGCCTTAAGTATTTATAAAATCGGTCATTTGTTCGGTTGCATTGGGCTGGGGTGGATGGCACGAAAAGAGACTGTCCTGATACAGAGTCTTATTTTACTTGGTATAGGGACCTTAGGATTTGTTATATTCTGGCTAACGATTTCCTGGGGATTCCTGTGGAGTATTAACTTGCTTGCCATGGTTGGTTTTGCAATTGGTGGTCCCACTGCAGCCCTCAGTGCCTCTTTTGCAGTTTCTTTGGGTGAATTGGATGGTTGGAAGTCTGGAGGAGCAGTCGTTGGAGTAGTAAGCGGATTCGGTGGTTTTGGAGAAGTGTTTGAAAGGGCTGTCGTCACATTTGTGATCGAAACTTACGGGTGGAACTCAATGTTCATACTGTTGACAAATTTGTTATGTTTTAGTGCCTTTTTAGTAAATAGAGCACATTTTGCGACCAGTAATAAGCTCATGAATGGCAGACAATACGTTATATAAATAATATTGTTATTTCGGCTGTAAGAAAAAATTTTTTTAAACATTTTTGAGAACTTGTAAACCAAGTACCTAATTATAAATAAAAGTACCTTTAGTGCATACAGTATGATGTGTACAATTCCAACTACATAACTGCTTTATTATTAATATAGAAGTAAAAATTAGAATAATACTTAGTTCCTTGCAAAATTTTGCAGCAAGTCAAATAATTCGAGGCTCGATACTGATGTTATAAATATATTATAGATAGCATATGGTAGAAATTAATGAAAATGTATTCCAGTGTTTACCATGAGTAGCACCATAGTCTATTTGAGAGAGATGTAGATCTATGTACAAGTATTAAGTTATACATGTAAAAACAATTTGTTTCTGAATAAACACTATTAACTCTCTACAAATTTGATAGCGATTATTTTTTTTAACAAAATAGTCTTTCTCCAATTATAAGTACCTGTGAATCTTGCAATACTGACTGTCACAACCAGAATCTTCTCAATCTTCTACTTAAAAATAGAGTTTACTAATCGACCAATTATTAATTTAAAATACTTGATATAAAGCCGGATCAATTGGTAATTATTGAATATGAGCTATTTCAAATGTTAATATTTATAGTGTGTATATCTAGGTTTACAAAATATTGATAGGAGCTTTTTTTTCTGTTTGCAGTCAGCTCAGCTCTAATCCTGATATCCTGTGCTTATGTTTGGAACTATTAATGCATTTCGCATTACTTCTCAATTTGCCGTAATAATTAAGTATTGCAATGGAAACGAAAATATGGCGTTGTGACAGCTGCTGGCAGAATAATGCGCTATTCTAAGTAGGCCACATTTCATTTTGAAAGACTTCTTTCGTCGTATTTTTTGCGGTACATTGATTCCTTGTTGAATAACTAAAGCTTCACAACTTGCACAAAATTGCTTTTAAATGATTCGGGGGAATGAGGACTGGCAATAGGTGAAAATTTCAATCCGATTGCGATGTTAAATTTTTCAAAAACTCAAAGAGGACTAGACTAAAGAAATTTTTCGTTACTCTAATGGTTCCAATTTTTTTCTCCATTAGCGAAGATGGAGGATCTTCGCTACACCGGTATTGCCAAACTATAAATTTTTTGGCAACCACATAGTCGTCGGTTACGTAGTATTTGGTGGAAATACTATCTTATCACTTTGGATCGTCTTTTTCGTCTTCTTCTTTTGCCGTATGGCTATCTCTGTTCAGGATGTTTCACCACCTAGTAGTCCCGTCTATCTACGGGCCATGCTCGCATATTTCCAATCATTTTCCCATGATGTGGTAACATTATGGTTTTTCCCACTGAGTTTTTCATCGTCCTTTAAGCTGCATGAAATGAGACCAATTAGAAAATGGTTGATTCGATATAATCGAATCGAATAGCTTCAGTAGTCAACGGTTGCCTGAACATTCACAAGTAATAAATTTTATTGCGATTGCAGACGAATTTCACTCGAAACTATATTTCATACCTATCCCAAAGTCTGATAATTTTTCAATTCACGTTTTATTCCCAGATATTATTCCCACCTAATATTCTGGCGCGTTGTTTGTTGGCAAAATATATACTACATTGATACATTTTGCCGCGGTGTTTTGAATTTCGAGTTTCCAGTTGATAGGTGTGGTTCGAAAACAGCTGGGTGATCACTTCACAGCCATCTTCACGTAGCTTAGATAGGTTATTTGACATATGTCAAATTCTTGATTATCAAACCATTAAAAAGTAATTCAATTTTCTTAAGTTCAATACTAAAACAATTATACGATAACTCGTATCTGGTCAATTAATGAACAATTGAAAATGTTGCTTTAACGATGCGTTTGAAGGGGAAAAACAACAACAAGTCTTTCAACAGCGTCTACAGGGTGCTTTCGCGTATATGTCGTAAGTTTCAAATTATTCTATACCAACCCTAACATACCTCATCACGAATAGTTTTCATCCTGTGATTCTCTGCACCTGTTACTATATCCAACCGGATACTTATTTGAAAGAAATCGCAACTTATTGTCGTATCCATTATTCACACAGTAACCCCTTGTTACTTACAAAGTATTCAACTCAATTTGAACCGCTTATACTAACATCTACACAAATTTTACAATTAACCCCTTGGCTTATGATTTAAGTTTCGATCACGCGGGCTCCTAATCAATAACTAAGTTAGTCAAACGTGTAAATACCATGGTTCTTACTCCGTGATTCTCACGCTTCACTCGATCGACGTAGCACGGGTCTCACTCAATATTGTAGGCAAAGGGGTTAATTAGCATGCCAGTATTGTTTTGATGGAAACATCGTAGCATATCAATTGTTTCCATTGGATTCTTAAAATGAAAAATGATATCAGACTATTAACTCGTTTCGATTAAAACTCTGTATATCAGATGTGAAATAAACTATCGAAACATGTATTTCGTCATACACCTTGGCAATAAAAATTGATAAAATACTCAAAAATTTTGAAAGATCGCGTACAACATGGCTTTTACATGTTACGACATAATTCATTTGCTCAGAGTATGTCTTAAGTTGGTGCACAGGTTGAGTATCACAGATTCCATAATTTATGACATCGTAACAACATATACCAAACAAACTCCTAGTTATGGTTCTCTACTTGAATATGTTTATAATCGTTCTAATTGTTATCGAATTCATAACACGTTAAACTCTAATTACGCCTCCGAAAAGTGGTTCAACACGTTCGATTTTATAGGAGCTGTTGATAAAGGCCAACTCGATGGTTTCATGGCTGATGGTGCAGTGCCTCCACTAAAAAGTGGCCACAATTCTAAAACTATGGGATACGTGGCTCAACCAGTTAAACAGGCTGGAGTTCAGTCAGTTAAACAGGCTGGAGTTCAGCCAGTTAAACAGGCGACGGATGTTTCCAGTACTGTGTATGCAGTCGGACAGTATGCGCCGAAAGTATTGAAAAATTTGAATGCTCAAAGATTGAAGAATCAGTTTAGCGATGTTGGCTTAGTCGCAGGTGGAATTGTTATCAGAGCTCATAGATCAGTTCTGGCTGCTGGTAGTGCTTATTTCAACGCAATGTTCACTGGAGGTCTAGTTGAAGAACAACAAGAGTTAGTAGAGATACATTCAATCTCTGCTAAAATCCTGTCCCTGCTTATAGATTTTATATACACTGGAAATGTAGAAATTACTCAGGACAATGTTCAAGAATTGTTTGCTGCTGCTGATATGCTGGAATTAGATGAGGTTGTTTCAGGCTGTATTACCTATTTACAACAACAACTTCATTCTAGCAATGCACTTGGAATTTATAGGTAAATTTTATAGCTTTCCTTGACAATACCATCTACATTTTTATTCAAAAATGTCTCTTTAATGGAAGTAATAATCTTTGGCCAACACATTTGTTATTGCTTTTACCTCAACCCAATAGTTGATTTATAATAAGCGATTTTTTCCATCGCATAGGTTTGCTGAAGCACACAATACGCCTAATCTGCTGATGACTGCCTTACGTTTTATTGAAATTAACTTTCCTCAAGTATCCCAAGAAGAGGAATTCCTAGACCTTCCTAAGGAACAAATTGTGAAACTCATTTCCAGTGAATACATTCATGTTGATACTGAATTCCAGGTAATTATGTGGTCTCTCTGATAATCAGTCAAAGACGATGTTTATTATTACTGCGAGTGACTGCCATTAAATAAATGTGGCTCAACAACGAAACATAATACTCATGATAATAATAACAATGAAGAATTTTCTCACCACAAGCCTTACATTCTCGTTTATACTGTTCTGTGAACACACCTTTACGATAAATTTCAATGATATTCATCTCATTTCATTTGTACTGCGTGAATTCAACAATATTTAGCTAACCATTACCAAAGAGGTTCGAAGAAAGTATATAAATACTTGATTTGATTCAATAGGTATTTCAAGCAGCTCATAACTGGATTGTTCATGATATACCAGCGAGGCGTTGTTATGTATTTGAGGTGCTGCGTTATGTAAGGCTGCGTCTTTGTTCGGTCGCACGTCTGGAAAGAGTTATCTTGGACAGTAAAGATGCGAGCCTGAGTGTAGCCTTGCGATCGATTTTAAAAGACTTAATAACCAACAAAGGTTGCCTGGTGCCGCTTCATGAGCAACCTAGACTTTGCGCTAAGAAAAATATTTTAGTTATTGGTGGTTCGAAGCGAGAACCTTCTGCCGACAGTTGGGGAAGAGCTGCAGAAAGTACTTATGACACAATTGAAAAATATGACACATTTACTGGGTATGACATTGCAAACTTCTCATGTGATAACAGTAATAAGAATAATAATCATGGAATAAATTTCTTACCTTACCAGTCTTCAGTAACTCTGAATTAGTTTGAAATCTTCTGAAAGGAAATTTGTCATTAGGATAAAGCTGACGACAATATATAACAAACATACTAAATTTATAGAGAATGGAGCAAAGTCGCGCCGATCGGTATTGGAAGAATATTACCTGGTGTAGCATTACTGGATGGGAAAGTGTACGTGGTCGGTGGTGAACTGGAATCATGTATAATCGGAGATGGAGAGTGCTACAATCCTCGGGATGACGTTTGGACAACCATTGCTTGCATGATAGAACCACGTTGTGCGTTAGGTCTCTGTGCAATAGAAAACAGCCTGTACGCTTTTGGCGGCTGGGTGGGCGAAGACATTGGTGGTTCTATCGAGGTGTATGATCCAATTGCCGATTCATGGACTTTGGATGGAGAACTGCCTGAACCTCGATTCAGCATGGGCGTTGTCGCATACGAAGGTAAGCACGATTTCACTTTATATCAAGATGGGTGACCAATTATTTTACCTTGTAATAGAACTTTTGAATATTATGTGTTTTGCAATTAGTTTGGATCATTATTAAATTTTATTACATTTAGGTTTGATATATATTGTTGGCGGATGTACCCACAATAGCAGACATCGTCAAGATGTTATGAGTTACAACCCAGTCACCAGGGAATGGAGTTATCTTGCTCCCATGTTGACTCCTCGGATGCAAATGGGCATAGCTATACTCGATGGCTATATTTACGTTGTCGGTGGCATAAACAAAAATCAGGAGGTCCTGACATCCGTTGAGAGATATTCATTTGATAAGGTGAGTGAACTGTACGCTTGAAACTGTCTTACTGTTACTGATCATTGTCACTATTAATTATAAATTGTGACTGTTATATACATTTTAGAATAAATGGAGTACAGTTGCTCCGATGAATGTGGGGCGATCGTACCCCGCCGTAGCTGCAGCTGACGGTCGACTATATGTGATAGGTGGTGATCAGTCACGGGAAATAAATTTTTATCGGACACAAATAACAATCTCAACAGTCGAATGCTACGATCCGCATTCGAACGCATGGCATGAATGCGCTTCTCTACCAACAAGCAGAGGCGAAGCTGCAGCAATTATTGCACCCTTCTGATTATAATTTAATACCAGTTAGATTTAGATTTTCGATTTCAAACTCTCAGGATTTAATGCAAACTTGTTGATTGGGTTTCTTTGGTTTATCTTTGGTTTCCATAGCGGTAACAGAGTCTGTGTTTCATGGGTAAGATAAAATTTTCCGTTGTGTGCTGTCGTAAAATAAGAAAGAGTGAGACAAACAATTGTTTTCCAAGTGGATATTGTGCGTAAATATTTCATTAGGCATAAGGTTAACGTTCTCATTCACACGATTCGGAATTTCTGGATCACATATTTTATCACGGTCACGTCAGCTTGTGATATATTTTTACTACATATAATCTCAATTCAAGCTCATGAACTTTGCAAACATCACTAAACACGGGCATAACATTGTACAGCAATGGCTTATGCTTCCTGGTTTCTAATGCAAATTTGTCCAAGAATTATCTCTTTATCGTCTTCGATTTTTATCTCCTAAAACAACAACAAATTGGCTATCATAACCGCTATACATATGTTTTTCTTACTGATAATGAGATACACAGTCTTTTCATTGCGGTTGAATAGACATATATATTCTTCTTAGTCAACTTCAAGTTAAGCTTTGGTAGGCATGCCAAATGATATTACGTGAATCGTGTGCTTGTTACTTATCGCTAGTAGCCTTTAAGTGAGGCTTCACAGTAAACATGCGTAATTTGTAATCTGTTACGTGTGCAAAAGAGAGAGAAATTGTATCTGAGAGAAAGAGAGACAGAGAAAAGCATTCATTTAAGATGTTCTGGAGCAGCGTGCTCCCTAAGGACAACACAAGTGTATTGACGATGTGGAGCTTTCAACGAAAAGAGAGGAAGAGGGAGAGGGAAGGGGGGGGGGGGGGGCGTCATATTTTAATTTCTTCAATGCAGTCTGAAGAATGACAAGTTAATACGAAGATATCAACTTATATGAAATACATACTAGCCAAACAGCAAAAAAATAAAAGTACTAAAACTTGCATACTTTTAATTTCATCAGGAAGAGAAAAAGAAAAAACTAATAATGAGAGAGATTGAGAATGTAACTACTTCGTAATACATATGTACGTATAATCTGTAAAAAAAATTATAATTAAGATTTATATTAAGGGTGCACTTAATGGTGTACAAAATAATAGAGACAATAGAATATATGACAGGAAAAAAAAAATTTTCTTTTAAAATCAGATATTCATAAAAAATTTTATACACAAAGTATATAGTATTTTAAACCGGTTTTAGCTACTTACGTTCACACAGCATGTATACTTATGATCTGCAATAATCTCAGTAACGGAGTATTGCCATCTCAATATTATGTGCAATTTTATAATAATTTTGTTTTCATTACTATTCATTACCGGTTAATTTGCGCCGTATAGAGAATACCCAATACATGTTACTTTGCCCTATCTACTGCAATAATCAGCTTTATAATTGGCTGTTGCTTGACTCAAACTCACTTACTAGTAATACATTGTCTTCTGAAATTCACAAACTACAAGTTCATCAAGTCACATTACTACTGATTTTTTATTTTTCATTCACCGTCTGGTGTAGTCAGAAACAGAAGTACCCTCGATGAGTTTCATTCATGAATTATGTTGACTTTGAAAAGTGCATGTTAAGTGAATCTCGGAAAACCATCTTTTACACAATCGTAAACGTCTTGAGCAGTCCGTCGTCTGTTAAATGTTCAATATGATCATTAATCATCATATTCATAAAATAAATTGCATCGTCAAATTGCCAACAATCTGTGATAGTAAAGTATTATCAAATAACGTTATATTTTAATAATTTTCGTTTAATTTTTGAAGTAAAATATATAGCCATCTATATTCTGAGGTATTTTTGTCCGAAAATTGAATTGGAATGCTTAGCCAAGTGTACAGTAATGTCAACTATGATTGATTGCATTATTGCAGTAGTATAAAACTCGACACTTTGAAGACCCGATCGAGTTTTAATAAAACAATTTGTAAAGAATATTTCTGTGGCGATTTTTAATCAACTATCTGTAGATTCACTGCAATTCTTGATCCGCTATAACGGCCTTCATACGTAAATATCGATCAATTATGTTTAATTCTTAAGTAATCATGTCCCAAATGAGAGCTTAAATTGCCGGCTTTGAAAGATACGATAGGAAATGTATAATAATTTGGTATTGATAAATTACTAATAATATATTGTAAATTGATCACTGCAACCGAAGGAATTGCGTGACTAGAATATATACGTGTATACGTAATGAACAATTACACTAAAGCACCAAAGAAGTAAGTGTAACCACCACCTGATGCACTGACTGCACTCATGTCGTGGAGGCCCTAAAACCTTGTTCTAAAACAAGCGAATATTCAATTCGTAAACAAAAAAATTTTTTTTTTCGCACGAGTTATCTATACCGTCTTGCAAGTATATTATATGTCATGTTTTGAATCATTTTTATACATAATATTCAGCTCCGAGAAAACTACGCGTGCAAAATAATATGCTTTATAAGAGGATTAAACTAACATGCGATCAAGAATGCGAGTTGAGAAATAATAATCGAATACTCGTACGTAACATAATAATACTTACAAATTGTAACATATATATATTGTAAGTTATAAAACATGGACGTTTTACACAGTATACACTATTGAACACTGTCTTAAGAATGTAAAATAAATGTTTCTGAAAATATATGTAAAACGTGCATTACTTTGATTTATGCCTGATGACAGGTGAATGTTTTATTATCACAACCGACATCAAACTCGATTTATTCTTACATAGGACGAAAACACAGGATGAGAGTGCCAACGTGTTGCTTCGAGAAGGCGATAGAGCGACAGAGTTAGCGTGGGGAATGCGCTAAGGATAAATTGCGACACGGCAGACTGGAAAGCAACTGGTTCCGATTCCAATAATCGTCGCACGAATACCAAAAGTCCAGTTGGCGAAGTCGAGTACTGGCCTTCATTCAACGCCAAAGTAGGAAATTGTGTCCGAACTATTGACAACTGCATAGGAGGTATAGAATTACCCCTTGGACGGAACGATGTGAACATTTTGTCGGAAATAATTTGTAAAAATTTGATGAGTTTTTGCGAAAGGAGATTGTAACAATATTGCTCACCCAATCACCTTTAACTTGATCGGATATTGCCTTGGCTTCTAAATCTTTGTGGAATGACTCTAACGGCAGTGGAAGAGCTTCACCGTTGGCGTTTATTCCGGCGCAAGCCAATAGGAAGGACCATTTCTTGTTTGCATCCCAGAAAAATACATGCCTAATTTACAAATCATATTGTAACTCAGAAGAACGCGAATGGCGTACAAGTAAACGGAGAAATAATAAAATCATATTACGTGAGGACTTGATTAATGGACGGACGATCGAGTGGGTCAATTACCAGCATCCACGATATCAAATCAACGATTTCACAGCCTTGACATTGAATTGTCGGATAACCCCGTCGAATGTTGTCGAGGATATCGCTGGTCTGAATCCCATAGGGGTGAAGGCCTCCTGTTAATATGAAGTGAACGACCATCCCGGCGATCTGAATGTCAGAGGCGCAAGTGCAGTCGAGTACTTCATTCTCTTCGTAATTTTCGTAACTTTCGCGTGAAAACCAAATCATTGATGAGCTCGGCGGACGGCTGGAACGGTAGAGCGATTTCCACAAGCCAAATTCAGCCAATCTCAAAACGCCAGCTCGATCAATCATCAAATTTGATGGCTTGATGTTACCGTGAACAACGGGCGCATCGTTGTTGTGCAAAAAGTACAATCCCGCCAAAAATTGTTTAACGAGAACAAGCGATCGCTCCTCAAGTCCTTTGCCGATTTTCAAATACATCAGGTACTCTCCAAGGTTATATTCGCATAGGGGTGTGCTGAGGATCACATCCGCACCATTGTCGGCAGAAATGAAGAACGGCAAAATGTTAATGTGTCTAATGGCAAGTAGATGAGTCAGCGAAGACAGAATGAGCGCACTGTCTTCTCTGCGCAATCTTCTTACAGCAAGAGGTCTCCCGTCTGTGTCAAGGCCCAATTCGATCGGCCCAAAGTTGCCGCCCAACGATATAGTGAAATGTTTTCGCTGTTCCGACGCGCTGACAAGCACGGCATCTCCTGGTCCGTTTGTTCTGTGTTTCAAATGCGCTCTGAATCCCTTCAGTAAGACGTCCCATCGGCTGACGTACGCTTGCGTTGCTGGAGCACCCTTTCGGGGGTTGAATGACCGCCGATTTTTGGACTGCATCGATGGATTTTCGGCGAGTGTCAAAGCCGTCGCCCTGGTTGTTCGCAATTGAATTACCGGTGGCAGCGCCGGGATGGTAGAAAACACGTCGGCGCTACGTGTTCGCAATAATTCTGCGAATGTATGCGTCGTGAAGTTGACGTTAACTTGGGTACGACGAGCCTCTATTATTTGAGTCGTGTACACAACGGTTGCTGTATCATCAGGGGTCATTGGATTCGGGCTCTGCTCCAGCATGCCTTGTTCACAGCACTGGTACGTGGTAGTTTGCAGCTGGTTTTGTTTACCAGGAACCCGAGCCGAGGCTTCACCGTCGCTGTCAGTAGACTCACAATCAGTATCGAGCAATGTGTTCTGCACGCGATGATGAATCAAACGGTATTGCGTTTCCTCGGTTTCATAAGATCCCCCGCAATGCATCTCCATTGACGATTCGCTAAGGAAATCGGATTTTCTCCATTTTTCCTTTCTCATTCCTCCGTCACCTATAGTTCCCAGTTTTTTATTAAGTTCATCGTGCTTCAAAGGTTTACCAATCGTAGGTTTGTCTTTGCTTTTATCAAAATCATTCGCTGGAGACGCTTGATGCATCAGCAGGTGCAGCTGGAGCAGAGTGACGACGCTCTTGTATTTTTTGAAATCACGATTTGCAGTTTCCCGCACCTTCGAGATCAAGGAAAACCAACTTTCCGTTAGCTTTTTTATGCAAGAATCTTCCAGCTTTGGTAATATGGCATTAAGCCTTGCTATTTCTTCGATTCTTATTTCAATTTGTTCCTCTGTGGCAGCCACAAGATCACCTTGACCTCCTTTGTAGCCTGGGTAACCCGATTCTCTATCGTGTTGCCAATTTCTTCGGTAACATGATATAATTTCTTCAAACAAATTTGAAAGGTAGGAAATCGTTGCCTCCACGTTGTCGGGCACATATTCCTGTATTGCACACACAACAAGGGTGCGAATTAGTAAGGATTAGATACATATTTACACGACAGTTAGAGGCATATTTCTCAAAATTACGGACACTTGAATTATTACTTTCGTCCACTTCGCTGGTATAAGGTTGGTACGGTGGATCATTATTACAGGAATTGTTATTGTCCTCCAATTCACACCTCGTCTGAGAAAGCATAGCATCGTCTAGGAAATTACCCGGATTCGAGACTTGCGAAACACACTCCAAAGTCTCCAAAGTGGTGAGTGGGGTTTTAAACCCTCCGACATCTCCAGCTACTGATAGTTCCTTTCCATTCGTTGCGGAATTTTCAGCACCAATTTTCGGTTTAAGTTCGACGTTGCCAGTTGAGAAATTAGAATTGAAAACCTTCATCGAATCCTCGGTCTCACTCCTTTCCGTTGGCTTCCAAGAAGCGCAATTTTTTCTTCTACACAACGATTGATGCTGTCGCCGAAACATCGACCGAGGACTTTGATGTTCAATCCGAACTACGGGGTTCCCGTGATGTGACATCGGTGGTCGCGTACCTTTTGGAAAATATTTACCACCAGCCTCGCTCTGAACACACGATGAACCATTATGCTCAACCAATGTCAGCCCTCTCATCTTGGCCAACTTCATTCGTAGGGTTTTAATTTTACGACGTTGTTTTTTCGATGAACCAACACTCGGAGCGGGAGAATGTTCGGGACTTGTTGACGACTGATTGATTTTAATTGACCGATCACTTTTGCTGAAGCTAGAATCCGGTAATGATTCCAGAGCTGTGTCACTGCGCTGTTTAAAGTTTCTCATCAGATAACGAAATTGCATAATCGTACTAAATACACGATGTTTCTGATCTTTGGCCAGTGTTTGTAACTGCGTCTTATGGTTCTCCTGTAGCAAATTTGAATAGTACGGTTCAATGTGATCACGATTTTCTTCCAACCACTCGCGAGTCTTTCCATGTGTTGTACATTTAGCAAAAATAGGTTCTAATCCCGATGATACTACGCAATTCGCGGCTCGATCTGCCGCATATCTGTCGGTAGATGCTAATTTAAGTTATACATACACGTTTACTAAAAAATCAATTCTTGTACACTTATGACCGGAAGTTAATTGGCTAAAGGTCATCGGATATTACCGTCTTAATACTCGGAGACAAGCATTAGGCAGATCAGCGATTGCAAATGAATCCATCAAGTCAGTCTCTGGTGTTTTGGCGGTATCACCATTGGTGGAGCAGTCGCAGTAACAAAGTAAATCAATCAGAATTCCCAGTACAGCTTCAAGGTAATTCCAATTCTCCATGTGTTCCTCTACTGCCTGTATTACAATGCGACAGAATTTATCAGTATTTATATTTCGCAAAGGAAAGTATAGTGAACCATGTTTACATGTATATACCGCCATACCATGAGTCAATATCGTGAGTCACGAATATAACACATTCAATTACCTTTCGAATCTGTTCGAAGACATCGAGATGCAGGAATATCTTAAGACCAGACTGCGTGTACTGAATGAAGAATCCGAATACGTTTCTGATGATGGAGTTTATTGTCGACGTAAAATTTTCCGCTTGTTCGGGTGGATAGATCAAAAGTTCCAGGCGTCTCTGAAAAGTGAATTGAAGTAATTGCTGGTGGTTCAATCGGTTAATTATTACATCCAGCGTACGAGTCTAGATTATATAAACTCACCCTCAAGTAGCTTTCAATTGTGAAATTTGATTCTTCCGCGTTGACCGCGCAGACGAGCTTCTGTAGCGACGGATGGGGTGTGTCGAGTTTCTTTTGCATGCTACAAGCAATGGAGTAGCACAGAGCAGTGCACCCTCGGGAATCCTCCCGAGAAATATCGGCGTGACATCGAAGAAGAGCGCTCACCATAGAGGGGTTCACCCTGATACCCGCCATCATCAGCGGAGTGACCCCCTTGACGTTTGCGCAATTAACGTTAGCCTCAGTTTTCAATATCTGTTCAACCAGAACGTTCCACTGGCGCTTAATCGCATAGTGAAGCACGGTGTTCCCGGTGACATTCGCATGGTCAAGATCCATTCTGTAGTTAATGGTCTTCCAGAAGTCTAGAAAGTCATTTTCATCCCAAGTCGTCGACTGGATAGCGATCAAGGCAACGTTGTCCGTATTATTGTCGAGTAGAGTTGGATCAGCGTCGTGTTGCATCAACACGTTGATCATCTCTAGGTTTTTTTTCCTAACCGCCCACATCAGCGGGGTCGACTTGTCTTCCGCACAACAATCGACCCGGTGTCCATCTCGCAGTAGTCTTTTTACGGTATCACTTTTCTCTAGAACAACCGAGCCAAGGAGTAACGGCGTGTAGGACTGTAACACGAAAGAAACACACTCGCATATAATTCGTCGTTAAACACTTCCAACGCACAGTTCTCGCCACTTTTCATTATAACCGACCAAATCTGACACGTGCAACGTTTCTTTCAGTTTTTCAAGTTCCGCTGCGTTGAACACGGTGCTCAGGCTCTTCGGGGATGGCTGATTTAGGGTCGGGAAGCAAGATTCCACGTCTACTTGCCCATTGCCAAAATTGAAGGGACTTCGAGGTTGAGCTTGGAGCTTTTTGCCTTCGTGTGGAAATCTCAGAAACGATGCAGCCTTGCTGGTACCTGGAGGAGAATTCGGCACTTTAACGATAAGAGTTCGCCTGTGTCGGGTAACAAGCGAAAACCACGATAGTGATGATAATTTATCTATTCAACACAGCAAGTCGAGCAGGGTAACAACTTACCGTTTGTCTTTCGTACGTAATATATTGTATACTTGGGATTGTTACATAATCTGTGATAAGACACGTACATACGTATCGTTTAGTTTCGTTGGCAGACTGTGAATTGCGAAAGGTCCGCATATGTAATACATACGAATGACACGATATTGTAACAGGTTGGACTTATACTGCTCTGTTATTTTGGCCAATTCTCATTCAACTCGTTCGTCTTTACCTATAGCTACTTCGAGTCGGACTAACTTGTAACGTGATTACTCCATACGTAAGTAACTCTGAAAAAAATACATGCTCGGAATACCTAATTCGGCAGGATGTGTCTACCGCAATAAAAGATTCAACGAAATAAGAAATAATCGCAAGAACGACATCCGACTGGTTTCTTAGAATTCAGTACCGATTACCGAGTAATTCTGACCTTCGATTGCAGTCGCGAGTGATTTATAGAAAATTAGGTATAATTTCAGTTGTTATCAGTTTCTGTACATTTCAGGAAAAAAATTCATCCTCCACTCAAGTGTTGAGAAATTGACCGGCAGTTTATTTTCAACTTCAAAATTTTTAGATTCAAGCATTTATTTGAAAATAGATTCTAAAACAATTTTATACAAATCGGTATTTTTCTAAGAAGTTCCATGAAACTCTACCTACCACTAGTCGTTCAACATATTTCTCTGAACAATATTGTTCACTATATAATTTTTGCAAGAAATGTGGTTATTCCATCGTTAGATAAAGAATAACAAGGTATAAGTTAAACGAGGCACAACGTTTCTCATACCAACCTGCAACTCCTCCACGAAAAGTGGCCGTGTGTATTTCGGTATGACGGTTCGTGGTAAGCAACGACGACGTTTCCTGTCTTCGCCGAGGTACCTTTTTCTTCGTTTTTTTACCTCGTGACATTCCTCAGCTTGATCGACAGACAAGGTTCTACGCTGAAAATCGGTACCGATCCGAGGAATTGGGGTGGAAAATTCTCACTGATCGTACAATTTCTCAACGTTCGTTTATTTTTCGCAATACAATTACCGAGGCTTCCTTCTTCTACAACTTCTCCTGCAATCTGTTTACTCCGGGCATACCGCGCAAAAAGATTACCAATCGATCGATCATCTGGGAGTACAGCTGTGATTTTGACAGTTGAGCATTGATTACTAGTTTTTCTGATATTTCAACATCGACGATCTTGTCTATACGGGTTCTTTGCGATGCATTTTTCTGTCTTCGCAAATATTAAAATCTGCACAACATTCTCGTCGATAGCACACATAGAATGACTCGGCGTGTTTTCGAGAATAGCTGTTATTACTATACCTGTAAGAAACTGATATAATCGTTTGATAACGCGTACACACCGCCAAGTTACGCGGTATATATACTTGTTTTGAGATCTGAAAAAACTGAGAAGATCGTATCCGTTGGAGTAATCACCATATTCAGATCATTTATTCGCCAATAGTACGTACATACGTTGCGGCATAAAAATCATCCGCTCGTACGTGACATTCAATGTATATAATTTATGTCTAATCTGCAAGTCAAATATTATACTCATATACATATATATCTGTGTATAATAAAAATTGTCACGACTGTATAATATTTGACTATATACACGTATATACATATATACGCAATATACATACATTCACCGCCGTCAAAGTATATCGTCCGAGATTTTACCAGATCGCGTTAATTTCCGTATACCTTTGATATTGTACCATGGCTTTACACGTACCTATATAACAAGTATCGCAGACGCATTGCACGAGGAATAGGTGATCCATTTACCGATCAGTGTAAGCAGAAGCTTTTACTGGTGACGTAACATCGTTACTGTTACGAGGGTAATTGACAGATTACCAGCCCATATAACAAGCCCCGACAATAGGGCCTATTGTGATCAAGCCTTATTCTATGGTGCGGATATATATTCGGCCTTGCCACCATCAACATCGACTGACCTAATTTTTTTCACCAGACTTGGAGATGCGTATAAGCAGATTATGGAATTATTTGGACCGTTGAGTGCCGGCGATATATTACTTCAGGCAACTGATGATGAAAGACGTAGATATCCGAAAATCTATGCAAATTGTACATACGCAACTGCTATATAGCATCACGTGTGTATTCGGTAAAAGATGTCGTTGGAAGTATTTTTAGTATACGCCTGAGAAATGTGTTGAAAATTTACAGGTGCATTCCGTCATTTACGAAAATAAAGTTTTTTTTTCCTTTTACAATCAAGGCGTATAAAAAGCGATACACACTTGTGAGGATTAATTCAGAAACGGCTAGTTTTTCGGCCGAGTCGGTGACGTTGGCAACGCTGATTCAGCCTGCAGCGCCACTGTTCGCCGGCCGCTAGGGACACAATTTGCGTTACCAACGTAATCGACTAGGCCGTAAAACTAACCGTCTCTGAATTCAAGTCCACAAGTGTACGTAACGATATAAGTAGGAAAATTACTATTGGAACTCGTCATCGACGGCAATACAAGACGTCGAGTCGAAAATGTTTCAGAAACGATCCGAGAATTAGAACCAATCTAATAGCTGTGTTTGAACTGAGGTGTTTAAAGGCGGGACGTTGTAACGACATTGCAAATTGACGATACGTGGCTACTTGGCACGATTGCTATGCCGTCGAAACGATCCGCGACGAAACATATTATTCGCATGTTTAATGAGGTGAGTAAGCAGGATCCCGGCGGACGGTGAACGTCGTGATGCGAAATCGACGACGCCACAAAATGACAAATAATACGAATAATATATGTGTGTGGCACTTCCGGCAGGCTGCATAAAGAATCATTTTGGAAACGTGATAAAACATTGTGGTTTTTGTTCTTCAACAGAGACGACGAATCATCGCTGCGGTGAGGGGAAAAATGCGAATTCCGACCACATGGACAGATGATTAAATATACAGAGATACGGTGGTCAAGATGTTGGGCGTCTAACATTAAGAAAAAATGAATTACGCAACGATCGTACAATAATATGATCAAGTATAGAAGAATTTAAGGATCACAGCGAAACGTGATTAAGCAAACTAAAACTGCGTAATGGCATCGCGCACATGTAACTATGTGAATAAATTAGAATTTCAACGTGATTAAAATCTCAATGACGGTGATAAACTAAACATATCACGTGTGTTCGAGGCATGTTCGTGCGAGACTCGCGAGATGTTTGATATCTCCATATTCTACCAACCTTGGAGAAGATTCACGAATATAACTGGTTTTTTTTAGTCTAGACAAAGTTTCGAACGGCCTTCTCAAGGAAGTCAGCGTTGAAGTACGAAAATTAGCATCAAATTATTCACGGTTTGTCACTCTTGGTATTACCTACATCAGTGTAATACACAGCATAAGTTGGCACGGTTTGTTCTCTCTTCATTTGCCAAGCTGCAGCGATTCCGCGCCGTGAAAAATAATAACTCTTTGTGACACTCATTCCGATCAAAGTCGCATCTTCAGAATCCGCTATGTTTCGAATTTGAACACCTACCGCCGTCCACGTCGCAAAAATGGATTAAAGCTTCTATGCACGTATAGACAGGTATAATATGCGAACCGATCGCGGCTCGATAAAAGCATCTAAATTTAGATTATGTCGTCTTGATTGATTGTAGAGATACAGCTTACAATTCAAAGATGCGAGTCATACTACTCTGTCCATTGTCAAGCGTGGGATTGAAAAATCCTTTTCGCACTATCCAAGTATCGTACAGATAGATGATGACTATGTATCATTCATTTCTTCCAAGGTCACGCGTCGGTATTATATTACCTGTACGCTTATTGACCCGATAACGATGCTTTCGGACAAACGTGTATTTTATTTCATTTCACTGTAGCGGTACGATTATCGTCGATTAATATTAAAACATTGTCCTACATATACACACGTGATTGTATATACCTATAGTACAATCGAAAGGTGTACTCTGACCTCATTTTTCCTGTTATTAATCATGAAGATTCTTTGAAATTTTACTGTTTTATTGCCCTCAATATTTATATCCGACATTCGCAGTGGAGGACGCGTGATTCACGTGCCGTAAAAATTGTTGCTATTCATCGTAGGTGTAATTCGGACAATCTGCGAGCAATGTGTGAAGAAGTAAAAAATGATAAAAAAAAAAACCAGTACTACGGTAAAGTAATATAGCATATAATTAGACAGAATAGGGATACGGGTAAAATGATTGATGTTATGTACCGTATTGAATTGTTGTCCCATTTATAAGCTGCGTTTCAATTTACAACAACGATGCTTACCGTAAACAGAGTGTATAAAAGTATAAAAAAATAAATAGCGACTAAAGTCGCCCCGTATATTGGGTTTAACACTTGTTAGATCGGAGTATCGTTTAAGAAAATACGTTACGATTCATACATAAATTATTAGCTACTTAATACGATTAGACTTAGTATCATTATCATTATGATTATTGTCATCGCCCTCATGATAATTATTATTACTATTATATGAAGGATCGAAAAATAGTTACTAACGACTAATTGAGAACGACATATTTATAAACGCGTTTTAAACGTTATTTAAGACAAACTAATATATACACAGATATATATGTATGTACATTAAATTCATTTATCGGCGTAACTCAATCACAAATTTGTTTAGCATTATTATGATAGACAGAAAAATGATTGCGTTATTTTACATTAGACTGTCTATGTATGAAACAACGTTCTCTTAATAATTTGGGTAAGTTACAGAATATATATATATTTTTTTCAACTTCCTTTAAACTATCCTTGTATCGGAGCAAATATAACCACAATTATTATATATAATTTCAATGACTAGTTGAGATCAAATCGCGACATACTTTGCAAGGCTGCTCAACGATTGTAATATACTACATCACAAACGATAAATGTGTTTACCTAAAATTACAAATTAAATCGTTATGGCAATAATTCGTTGTTATTAGGGTACAATCAAAGTTTAATATTATTTTTTGACACTTCTCACAGCATTTACGAGCGTGCGTAAAAAAGTAAATTGAATTCGAAATCTAAGTAAATAATACACAAAATTCTGAGTCTCAGCTCTCGCAAAGTGAGAGCAATATTTTTTACAACCCTTCGAGCCTTCCTCAATGATTTTCGTAACATAATCTATGTATAATTCATACATGCGTTGAAAACCATCCGCGAACAAAAATTCTTGCAAAAAAACATTGTTTTCGTCATCCACTTATCGATATCAAACAGATCATGAAATGAGATATCAATTCATGAATTCGTAACGATTGTTTACTTGAGGAGGCAAAAAAGATTTAGCTCGAGGGGAACACAGAAAAAATATTTTTTGAAGATATTTTTCCATCGTAAACACTTTCTAACAAGAATGTGTGTTTTTTTTTCAAAGTGTTTCACAGACAAATAGTTTGAACGTCAACGTATTACAAACATCAAAGATGCGATCGAATGATGAAACTGTATCCTCGATATTTAAAGAACAGATTAATCAATTCGTCAGATATTTGTGAAAATGTACGCAATGCGAAATGAGAATTCATTTTTTCCCTCTTATTACCCAAAGACAGAATCAATCATTTCGCATCACATTATACAACTCTGTTCAATCTCGTTCGAGTCCGTTTTATATGCATAGATATGCCAATCTGTATGCATACGTACATTACGGTATTCAACGAGGCCCTTGCCAACGTTTTTTGACACGCGCGACGACGTCGAAGGTCGGTTGTTTTAGAAAAGGAGAGAAAAAAAAAACGAAAAAAAATCGTTATGCTCCGAGAAAGGTGTGTTCGATTTTCCCGTTCGATCACACAATTGTTTATTGCGGTAATACGTATAACATTTATTAGCCCCAACGAAAATTATTTCCGTTCAC
Organism: Neodiprion lecontei; assembly: GCF_021901455.1. Classification (NCBI taxonomy): domain Eukaryota; kingdom Metazoa; phylum Arthropoda; class Insecta; order Hymenoptera; family Diprionidae; genus Neodiprion; species Neodiprion lecontei. The sequence goes on from NC_060264.1 coordinate 25,930,459, forward strand.
ACGTTGGCTGTTTATGGCAGTATATAAGTTTCACGGCAGGCATTAGGAGGGTTATAAAAAGTGTGTGTTCAACGTGTTTCAATATATGTATATATACGCATACATTCCGTTTATACGACTGTTATAGTACACGAACAACGTCCGATGTTCTCGATTAATTAAACTGAATTGATATATAGGAATTGATCTAACGCCACTTTGCTCGCGTAGTATTATACCTATATCTCACAATAAAATCCAGAATTGTACTATACCTTCGTCAATTTTAGGATATTGATATACTATACAATCGAGTATCATACTACTTTTAGTAAATCATTATACGTTTGTATACCTAACTATCTATAATATATGTATACACATATATACACATAGGCCTATCCTACGATTGGATCCAGGAATTTCATCACTGTATACGAACAGGTACAACTAGTTTCTTCGATAACACAACCACTGCAGGTGTTATACCCAGCTTGGTAAGAATTTGCTCAAGATACACTTCGTCATTGATTAAATTACTCAATAATCAAAATCTTCGACATCCGCTCTTCTCTCGCTACGAACTGCGTTCAATTAACTCGACTGCTGCAACATCTCGACACAAACATAGGTACCTCCGCGTCTTCATCATCTCGCGTTCGATCAAGAACGGGTAGAAGACTTGAATATTCCCGAAGGATCCTCGCTGGCAAATTCATCAAAGTTCCCGATCGCCCGTCCGCAGGGTGGAGGATATGGTCAAACCCCGGTCAGGGTCAGTATGAAAAATCGCCTCGCCATAGGCGACGAGATTATCCTCGACGAGTCACTAAGTGTCCGTTTGCCTCGGCGGTGCCCCGTGAACCTGCGGCACCGCGATCACGAATATGTCCAATTTCTCGCCCGAGGTCTTATCCGTGATACCGCCGTAATATATCGAGTCGTACGGCGGCGGTGCGAAGAGGTGATAAGGCGGGGGAGGCGCGTCTTGGACCCCGGAGGACGTGCTGTCCGGTTCACCGGGCTGGGTGTACGTGATGCCCATCGGGCGGGCCCCGCGGCGACAACACCATTCCGAACAGCTAACGACGAGGAAGAACGCCACAAGGCCTCCGAAGGATCCGATGTACCAGACGATCGACCAGGGATCCAGAGGGTTGTTGCTCGTTGCCTGGACGCTCTCTGAAAATATCGAAATAACGATCGTTTAAACACTTTACTATACTGGAGTTTGCTGTCCTCGTTTCCTGCTGCATTTCGACGGCTGATATCGAAAATCCCCATTTCAGAATTTGGTTCAACAGAACCCCAATCCAGAATGTCCTCTCGAAATATGAATCATGTAAATATGTTGCGCCCCACGAGGACCCCTAATTTTAGGCAAATGAGGGTACAAGCCCACTCTGAGCAGCTCCGTTGGTCTTTTGTTAGCACGTGGCTGATCTTGCCCCGGCAAAAAAGCTGATGGGAGATGTTCGGAGTGGACTTGTACCCTGATTTGCCTAAAATTAGGGGTGCCCATGGGCAGCATCATGGAAATAACCCGGGGTGCGTTCCGATATTAGATCGCAGTGCTGTCAACAATATTTGATCTCTTTTGCGCTGCCGAGTTCGTGAGAAACTCTGCTTATGTCCTAGGGACTTTTTAGCGGTGCCAGTTAATTTCGGAACACACCCCCGGAATACACTGAAAATCAGTGAAATATCAGTGAAAATTCACTGAATCGTCAGTGCGTATGCACTAAATTTTTACTGGTTCGAATTTAGAGAGTGATTCAATAACATCGTATGTTCAAAGTGATCTCCGAGGACGTACGTAGTTTTTGAACGAAATGCTGATGTACGATGTTATTGTACCAAATTCAGATATGGGGTTCTGTTGATCTTAGCCATCGATTTCTTTACGTGCACAATTGTTGTCTGCGCAATGAGGATTTTCACAAGGACTAAGCCTGTGAAAGTGTGATATTTATACTGATAAGTGCCGCGCGTGTGCGGCAGTCACCTCGACATTGTATATTTTCTTTTATATCGCGCGACGTTGACATAAATGAAACCGCAAGTTTAATATTTGCGCCTTTGCAGCATGGTGAGCGACAATAAATGTCGTTGTGCTTTAAAATATCCCTTGCAAATACGTATGTCACGGTGTTTGCTCAAGTGTAAATCCCTCCCTCCGAGAAGCTCGTAGGCCGATTAATAATGCTACTGCAGAACCTGGAATGAGATATATAGGTGTGTTTGCTTTTTTTTCAGAATTCAAGATTGAGGATTCTCGCGTGCTCGTGCGGGGTTTTTCCCAGTACCATCTACTTTTTTTTTAATGTTTGTTTGTTTCGTGATACAGCGTTATAAATTTTATCCAACACTGCCTATTTTTACCCGCGTAATGAAAATGATATCTGCGCTATATTCAGCAAAATTAGGATTATAAGAGAATATACTACTTTTCATCATTTTTAAAGGCTTCTGCAATTACATATCTTATATTTTTTCTTCCATTACTTTCATTGATGTAATCTGTAGCTCGACATAATCGTCTATGCAAAAAGCGTCGCGGATGACGTAACAATAATTTACATAAATTAAAAATTTTCTAACATAAAATATAAGTAAGCCACGGGAACTATTGACCTTGAATAACGCGTAGGTATTATACGCTACTCGTTTCAAGTACGCGCGAGGACATGAGAGCGTATTTGCGTCAACATAGATCTTGATTCAACGAGTAAAAAATTTCCTTGACGTGTACGTATACAAGAAAAGAAATTTTTATAATCGAACCCAACTACAGATTGTAAGAATCGATTGAATACAGCCTCCTTCTGCATTTACAAATGTTGAAAGTTTCTGCAGCAATTGCGCAACTCTGCGAGAGACAATGTCTTAAGAACCGCTCAACCGATCAATGAACGAAACTGCAGACAATAAAATTTGTAGACCAGTAGATTATGACTGCACAGTTACCCATCGTGACTGTATGCCGGATGTGGGGATCTAATAACCAGTTTCCGGTGATCAATGGATATCTAGTGAGTGGAAATGTCTATTTCCTCTGAACCATGGTGACCGCAAGCAGCAAATGGTCGTACCAACTAACGCACGGCGATCCAAAGGGAGTGGAGACTTGTATGCAGTATGTTGAATGAAAAGTTGTTATACAGTTTCTCGGCATAACAGACGATGACGAAACAGTGAAAATTCATTCGAGAAAGTTAATTCTCAATGATGAAAATCGCAACTCGGCTGTAATTGTGATCGATTCGTTGTGCAAGCTGACAGCCTGCACCGATCAGAGAACGATCCTTGAGTATATTGAGGGCCCTCGTTTTCGTTATTCAGAGTTAGCGTTCGTGCCGAATCGTGCCGTCTGGAGGTGCGGAGATAGGGCGAATTCAGTGCAAGCTTTCAACGTCTAGCAGGCACGTGATTCAGCATTCAGATGGAAGCACCTCTTAATCCTGCAGGCCAACGCCGTATTCGAATTAAAAATGATAAAACGTACCAGTTGTGTTGTTCGCCAACGCATCTTTGACATCGTCGGTTTCAGATTCGAACTCTATAACGTAAATGGAACTTCCACGTTGCTCGACGGTTCGCCCGTTGACCGTGTTTTTCAGAATTGAGTCGTCGTTGTCATCGTCGTCGTCGTCGACGTCGTTGCCTTCGTCTTCGTCGAGACGCTGGAGAATCTCCGCTCGCCGATTGGTCTCAGTGACGTCATAAGCCGCCAATCCTCGTGCGTAAGCTGGACATACAGAAACAGGTTTTTATCAATAACATATTCATGCCCACATACATGCGTAAACGCTACACGCGCACACATAACTCGTAAACACGTCGAAAGAACCAAGAACCGCGGGAATAACCTATCAAGGACGTTGCTGTGACCTGTTCAACGATTGGACAGTCAGCCCCACCTCGTTAATGGAAATTATATACATACTCCATGATGGACATTCCAAAGTCTTGACTGCCGAAGCAATTTAACTATTACGTATTATCGACTCGATTCCCAGGCGCGCCTTCATTCTCCCCCTTTTTCTTTGCCTTTCGTAAAAGGGAAAACATCAGGTGAGATTGCAAAAAGTTGTCAACTCCGCAGCATAGTCGTTTCGTATCCTATCTTGCACTGTACATCAACTCGACGTGATCTAACGATAGCCTAAGATCTTGCGAGAGTTTCGCCGTGCCTCGGTATTTCTCTCAACCGATCAGCTGATCGTTCTGTTCGCCGCCATATTGCAAAGCGTCGATTGATACAGGCCGGACCCGAATAAAGAGTACAATGAATTTGATTGCAGCAACTGAGATACGACGCACACTACGGTTCAAGGTGAAGACAAATTACAGTGGATAACTGCAATGTATGGATGAGGTTTCTTTTATCGACGCATGTGTGAAAAGACGATTGTTTCGCGGAAATAATTAAGGGGCGGACGAGCCTTTTGTTCGACGGAAGCCGAAGGTCGCCGCGTAACAGAGAAAGGCAGAAACCCGACTGAGGGCGCGGGACCATTTGCTTTCTCTGTTCCAACGTGACCCATTCGACTGACTACGTATGCACGAATATGCCTATAAACGCGGTTCGTTCAATGCCAGACGCCTTTGAGGGACCCTGATAGCCCCGAGGCGCTCGGGTTATACATTTTGTACGCTACCAGCTCACGTGTTTCGATGCACGTAGCCGTCGTACGGAGTCAACGTGATTACAGCTCCATGTGCCTGTTAGAATAACCAGTTCTGGACGTGGGCTGGACCACATGACATGGCGATATTACGAATGCCGTGCAGCCACTCACGTAGAGTAAATTAGTACAACTCTGTTTCGCCAACCTCGATCGGACACATGAGACGTTAAATTTGATCACTGGTTTACAATCTTCGACGAGAGTTCCGCCTCTTGTAGCAATATTTTACTTCGGTTTGGGCGGTGGTCATTAGGTGGCGCGGTCGCTGCTGCTCTCTCGCGATAGAAGTAATTTACCATATCATACACAAAAACTAAGTTCTCAACCAACACGGGTGACGGGTGCCACTCGTTCGTCGGTCTGTAATCTTTTTCATACGTATCACAGAACGATCGGCGCATCAGCGTTTGTATGACCTATGATTGTTTAAAATAGGAAACGAGATAAAATGGGCTGATAATACCGAATGACAATTTGTCGAGAAATGCAAGAAGTTAATATTGTCGGTTGTAAGTACAGCGTCAAGTTTACGACTGTGAAAAAGTTATCTCGTTAATTTTATTATCCGCACTGCATCATAACACCTTATATGAAAATTCGTTGAACAATTCAATTTTCATAGTAATAGCAATTTTATCACATAAGAAACGTTTCGGTCTGTTGAGTCAACGCGATTCCACTGACAAGAAATTTTTCCGTGAAAAAGCATCGCGGATTACAAACAATGATGACGGGAATTCGATAAACTGTTAAACTGCTTCGCAGAAATTACACAAGTCGCTTATCAGGCTCGTAATTCGCTGTGTCGTGATCATGGTGCATGCAATGGATACGTTTAGATCCGCTAATACAATGTGCATACAACACACTTATGACATACATTATTTCTGCACATAATATAACAGGGGGTGTTGTATGCAGTACACATTATGCCTCCCTTCCACTTTGCGGCGAACCGGTCCGCTATACACCTGCGGTATCTATTTCTGGAGGCATTGCGAATTCAACGTGGTACTTGCAGAATACTAATTGGAATGTTTTACTTCTTTCTCCATCTTATCGTTTCTTGCAGGTTCTTTTTCACTCGGCTAACCAGTTTCAACCATGCACCATTCAGCCCCGCATAGAGAGACTTCGAACCATTGCGATCAACGGTATTACACAGTCGGCGTTAGCTTAATTATACATAATGACAATAATATTGAAGTGAAATACATCATGTAGCTGTTCCCTCAATGATTTATCATTATATTCTGATTTATACATTCTGCGTGCTATGCTTCTTCAAATATTTCCTGATGTTTTCAATCCTTTTCTTTCTTTCGACAAAGGACATGAATCACCGCGTTCTACATTATACACCTGTACCTACCGGCGGAAATCTGGATGAACCGATATTTCGGCACTAAAGATATATGTGTACGCATACGCATGCGCCTGGAAATTGTGTGCATGTATACGTATAAATGTATGTATTTACACGCTTTACACGTATAGGCATAATAAGGTGTAATATGCCAGAAAACGTCGTGCTACTCAACCGTGAAAAAGTTAAAGAGAGACGACAACTGTACGAGATCTTTCTTTTTAATGGCTACTAATTAAATCACCCGAAGACTATAGGATAAACAAGTGACGTAACAAGTAGCGTTCAATTACCTGGAAGCCATGCGACTATTATGGTAATCTTTGCTTCGTTATTTTTTTATCGTAGGTAATATTTTTTATTTTTTTTTTTTTGTTAAGGGGAATGTTTTTTTCGTCGTGATTTTTACTTTTTTACCGTGTTCTTTTTTCTGTCGTTATTAATTTCCTATTACGGTTTTTGCTTGATCCTAACTCTTTTTCTTATGCTTCTTGTGATAGTTCGCCTTCTATTAGTTTCTTCTATTATTCTTCGTTCTCAAGTTGTGCCACTTCGGAGCATGATACGCGTGACGCAATCACTTATACGTATGTTATGCATGTACCCGTAATAAGTCACCTATAATACGGTATACGTGCATAAATTATTATATTATACACGCCTGAGTAAATACAGCAAGTTGAGCATCGTGTGTATATCTGATATATAGAAAACTCGAAGAAAACTCACACCTAATTTTTCCCATAAGGTTTTCACACAATGTATGCGCGACTTGTTTTCGTATAAAAAAAGAATGGATAATTGAATTTCCACGGAAAATAGTATATATATATATATTCGCATACTAATCTACATATAAATGAGACGCGTAAAAATACGCGCGTTTGCTCTGATTTACATTACGTACATTACAGCTGTATGTACAACGAATTTCAACTTTGATTCTAAACCTTTCTATAATAATTATACTTTACAGGTACGAATTAGCATAACGTGAAAAAATTCACAGTTAACTGCGATTGAAAATCAATAGATATAATTCCACCCACGCGGTATGTGTAGTATAATTTTAAACTTTGCAATAAAACGATTTAATTATTCGTTAGCGATGTATTTGCGCAGAGACGACTTTTTTCGCTAGTATAACAGGTATAATTAAGTTGAAAAAAGTGGACAGAATTAGAGAAAGAAAAGTCTATGTATTTCTACCTAATTTGGCAGCAGGTATATGTCAGAAATTAACCGTCCCATGTACTCCTATAATATCTAACAATATCGTCGGATTAACAAGCTTCGATGAAAGTTTACAACGCTGCAAAGGTCACGGCAAGAGAGCTGTTTTTGCCGCGTGAAATCGCATGCTGACATAGTATTACACATTGTACATGCCAAGCCGAAACGTTAATCTCTTAATTTTCTTGATAAATATTATGCGCATTATAATGATATTTCATTTTGTATACATACATTCCGAATGCATATATTTGATAGCAGGTTTGACAAATTACTATCATCATATATGATGATTAACTAAAGTGTTGTGAATAAATTCAATTGTTTTTTTTTTCTTTTCTTTAGTTCATCATCTCATTCCGTTGTTCTCCAGGATCTACGTGTATGTTATACATTGCACGGTACAATATTCATTAACGCCTTAACCTTTCGGCTAACTTATCGGTCCGAAACAAAATGTGAGTTCTATTCTATGCGAATTATGTGACAATGACTGGCGATGCACCCGACGTGAGAGTTTGGGAGTCATTGTCACATAATTCGTATAGAATTAAACTCGCATTTTTTTTTTCGCACCGACAACAAGTTAGCCGGAAGTTTAAGGCATTAATTCATTTTACTGATAGATGGAGTACATAACTACATAGATATAGAGATGCGTACAACACCTGATTTCGAGCAGTGTAACGGAAGACTGTGAGAATAAGAAAAAGAGAGGAGAAATGAAAGAAGAGAATCGTGCAGCCCCCAAGTAAACACTCCGATATCAATTTCCACTGCCACAAGTATTATCGAACAAAGGCAAGCACGTTCAACGCTAGTAGGTATCGCGTACATTTGAAATTCAACCCGTACTCCTTTACCTATTTATATTTATGCACACACACACACACACACGCACGCACAGGAATTGCAATGGCGTAATTTAATTACCTGGTAACGGTGCTGTGAGAAAAGCTTCGCTCCGTCCATACGTCGGTAAAACAACAAACGCCACGAAACATAAGAAGAAACACTTGACCGAGAAAATCATGATTTCCTTTCACTGTTTCTAAAACTGTTCCGAAACGAACAATACAGTCACGACTTGCGAACAAGAAAACAATAACAATCCGGTCCGAATCAGACGAGTGTCTTGTTCAAATCGGTATGGTATAATAAGAGGAATAAAGAAAAGCACCGGCACGTTTAGGGTGTCCTTGTTCACTGCAATGTTTTGTGTGAAAATTTACTAGTTTTTTTTTTTTCTTCTTCTTCTTTTTGTTCAGCTGTCCAATTATCCCCCTTATTTCTCTTCCAATTGATACGCGACACTGCAACGTGTAACGACGAAATCGATGTATTTAATGCTACGTGCTTTTGAAAGCTCGGCGGGAACAGAGCCCGTTCAGCTTGAAGGCCGACAACTGCCTGCTGACGACTATGCGGTACGCGAGTTCGTAAGTAACTGATGCTGACGGCGTGGTCTTCCGCGTTGTAATATAAAGAGAACGGGTGGAGATAAGAACCGCTCCTTCTCTTCCCCCCTTTCTCGTCCCTCGCCGTTCGCTTACCACTCGACAATTGTTACTCACGTTCTTCTCCCTCCGCGGTCTGTATGAGAGAGGGAGAGAGGGAGAGAAAGAAAGTCATTTATTCGATCCTGGAGTGAAACTCCCCAAGGACCTCGGTAAAAAAATACGATATAGAGAATGATTTTGTAAGTAAATTCATGGGCACAAAAGATGAAACGAATGAAATAATTCAAGCAGTAAAAATAAATTATAATAAATAACGTAATAACAATCAGACGAATGAATGATAGTAACAGAGTATATATGTTAGGGTGACTCGGAAAATTTGTATTTTTTTTTTTTTTCTTTCCAAACAGGTTCAAAAGTTTCATTCAGGTATACAAAGACACCAGTTAAAATTTAAGATTTTAATATTAATATTAAGGAGTGGCACATCGTACTTTTCGATTTTCCATAAGAATAACGTAGGATAAATGTTGTTTGCTTCTTCTAGTTTTTATAACTAGCTAACGAAGCGTCGTACAAAAAATCTAAAGACACATTTCTGTAGGAAATTGAATGCTCTACAAAAAAGGTCTCTTGTTAAAATTTCGTAAAACTAACTGTGTCAAAGTTACAGCCTGTTAAAAGTTGAATTACCTATAATTTGACCTTTTTGAATATTACAGCGTAGCTTATATATATATATATAATTACGTATCTTTAATGATAATTTCGTTACTCCGATTACGCGCCCTTCTTCTCAGCCTCATTCCTCACGACTCTCGACAGCTGATATCCATCTGTAAGATTTTTCTCTTTTCTTTCATTTCTCCCCTAATTCTGTGCCCGTCTCTTTTTCTTTTTACCTCTAGTTCCCTTCAACTCCATCGATTTTCACCATGCACACGTACAGTTATGTACACGATACGTAATACGGACGATGATCCGCGTGTAATTCCGTGCTGCATGAAGTTACGTGTGTAAAATAGAATTGTCGTCGCAATTGAGGGTTGATTTTTATTTTTCATTTACCGTCGAACTTTATCCGGGTATTGTTTTATTTAAATAAAACATTGCGCGCATGAACAACACTGTGAGCGAGTCTCTCGGCGCAATGTTTGAAAAATAAAAAAAATAAAAAAAATGAACATGTTGAAATTCGGATTTCCGACAATATGTTTTACGATTGTTTTCTCTTTCTTTCTTTCTTTTTGTACGTTTACTTGGGGACACATCTAATTTAGGAAAGTACGTAACACGTCTTACGTAGACTTTTAAAATATAACGTTAAATTATTATTATTGGCAACGTACGTTTTGACTTTAGGACGCGCTTTTTTTTTATTTATGGTGAATTCACGAACTCTGGCTAAGAAGAAAAGAAATTTTTATACGAAAGTATGTGACAAGCATATGTGAACAGACGCGAGAAGATTCTGTGAATCGACTGTAGAGCATATACGGTACAATCAATTCTCATAATCATCCTTATTACGTATTTCTGATTGGGGAATACGAACAATTCTTATAACTCGAATCATGAATTGTACAAGAAACTGGTTTTTCTTGGAACGATGAATTTTCAGTATTACCTGTCATTAATCGGACAAGATCAATGTCGAATTGAAAAAATCCGATCGAAACGAAAATTGGAAACGATTGATAAAGTTGCATCATCATCTACAATGTAATTATGACGTATGCTACAAAGATACGATTGGCCTGTTACACGGATTAAACGACGCTGATATAAGGCTTTACCTGTCACGCTTAAATATCGATGGGTATAAATACCATGGTACAAATTCGGTGGGAGAATGAGAAGGCGTAGTTTAATCGCCTTGATCAGAGAATATGCCGCGGTAATTAGCAATCGGGTATTAGGCGTAGCGGCTGCCGGTGCAGATTTCGGGTAATGAACTTCATCAAAGGATCAATCGGAACTGGCCATTCAACGTAGACGCAATATCGGTGAGATTATACTACAAGTATACCATGCGTAGAACTGCGTGGGGGAGAATCTCGACGTTTCGACTCGTCTTTATTACATCATATTATACTGTATTTATTTATATACCCAACATGTGTGCCCCAGATAATATGCCTACGTATACACACTTATGTGTAATTATCATTGCCAAATCTCTGTAGGAAATTTGATATCCTTGAACAGATTCGAGCGAAATCTCAATCATCGTCGCTATCGGTATATTTTGCACGTGACATTCTTCGAGATTTCATACAGCAGCGGAAATTTAGACGCTATACACTCCCGGTCAACAATCTTGCGATAGAGATAAACGTATATTTGTATGACAGCTTATTGTTACTGCCGATCAAACTTTTCACGATAGATCAATCGGTTGGCGACGTATTAACGATAAAAAAAATAAAATATCAGTCCTCAACCTTCCGTCGTTGTAGTTTTATACATATATTATTACGCTAAATATGACTTGTGAAAATATATCTGTAATAACTCTGGTAAAAATGTTTATTCTAGAACCAAAATTTGATGGGAAGATCGAACGTTGTACAGAGATTTTTTCGAGATTTAAAAAAAAAAAAAATTCCAAAATTCATTACAATTTTTTTGAAATTGAAATTTGAAAAAAAAGGAGGGTATAGCGAATCGATGAAATGATTTTTTTACTCAAGTTGCAAATTAACCTATATAAACACGTCTATTTCTGTATGTACGTTTAAAAAATCGATCTCTGTATGAGCGATGAATGAGAAAATTTCAGATGTATCTACCTAATTTCGGGCAGTGAATATTGAATCGAATTAAACGTTTGCCTGGCCGATCCGTATAGCGTGGCGGAAAGATCATAATATCCTTGTTTAGAGGTGAAAGGCGTGCAGTAATAATCTTGATCGAAAAAACTGATCGATACACATACGTGATACATATGCCAAAGTGACTTCCGCTTCCGGCGATGAGGGTTAAAGCACCTACACAATACACATTGGTAAAGCAATAGGCACATGCATTATGGAAAACAATCTCCAGCCTTCGAACCGAGGTACGCTAATTCGTTCACCGATGGACGCTTTGTGTACAGTGATAATTTCGACACATCCTACATGCTTTCGTTGAGTAATAATCGTCGTTTTCAGTAATTGCGATAAGTTGGCGATCCTCCAGTCTAACATATATATGGGGAATTCCATGCGAATGCAACCAACGTCTGACTCCCGCCATTGACGATTTTGTTTAAGAAAATTTCTGCAACTCTCCCAACTGTAAAAGAGTACCCTGAATTTTTTCAGAATTTTTACTCAGATAGTTAATTATTTTTAAATATTCTGAGTAATTTTAAAATGGACCGTTTTAGAAAAATCTCTGGATATTCTTAAAAACTGTAAACACGATCGGCTGATTTTTTTTATTTTTTTTTTTTGCCCTCTTAATTTTTTTGCTCAACTAAAATAACGTTTGAACGGTCTGAAAATTCTCAAAACTTATATTTTTCACTTGGAACATTTCTTGACCGGTTTCATTATGAAGATGATGAAAAAAAAACTGAACGTGCCAAAAAAAAAAAAAGACTAGAATCGCTCCATAATCGAATCGGTCTAGAAATGTTCCAAGTGAAAAATATAAGTTACGACAATTTTTCGGGAATTTAGATGTAAATGGGAATTATCAGACCGTTCAAACCATGTTTCAGTTGATCAAAATAATTGAAAGAGCTAAAAATAAAATGAAAAAAACCTCACGCCATCACGAACCCGGTTTTGAAATGTTTGGAACAGAAAATACAGTTCCAAATATATTTAAAAATAACTGAGCAGCTGAATAAAAAACAAGTGAAAAAGTTCGGGGTACTCTATCAGAGTTGGGACAATATTAAAAAATGTTTTAAACAAAATCTGGTATGGCGAGGTCAGGTTCGAATGGAATTCCCCATATGTATATTTTTGTACGTATGTATACAAGAATTTTTTCTTCGTCACGTTGATTGGAGTGCTTCGCAGCCGTCGTCGTTTTCCGATAATGACGATGCCTCAGACTTGGGTATTATAAGGCAGACCTATCGACTCTAATAACCTCCGAGCGTCGGATGGTCAGTCGATAAAATGTGTTGTTTGTTAATAAATATATAGATGATACATATACGTTATACTTTATATCCATACCAATGTATAATTATAACTGACAGCGCAATGTTTTTACGTATGACAATGTTAAAAGGGGCATACGATACGAGTTATAAATCGTTTATATTCACCGGATAACGATCGCTATCGCGCAGATGGTGAGAAATTTTTTACAACTAATTTATCAAGGGTATAATTATGTCCGCAGTGTTTTGTATACGATATATAGGATAGTGATACTTACAATTTTCGTACAAGGTTTCAATCGTACTTTCCGCTGACCTTAAAGAGAATTCAACGGAATATTAATGTTCTTTCCTAAAATGATAAATCACGTCGCTGAAATATGCAAGTATTTTACCTTATCAATTCGCAGGATTGAGAACACGCTGGTTAAAACTAAGATTAGCCAGCGCAACGTCACCGTGTTACGTCAGACGAGCAATGACGTCACGTCAGAAATGAAACCGTTTGCCGGGTCTGAATACAGTGTATTTCATACATCGGAATATTTCATCATTGCTGCAGGGTATTTACTAAGTATACTTTTAGACATGGGTGAAGCGATTTATTGCTAGTCGATAACGATCGAAGTTAGGCCTCAAGTGGCACTTCATAGATAAAATAATTATAACAATAGGTATTATATGTTGCGAATTGTACGCGGTAATTTATCAAAGACGTCAAGAACGATCGAGTTTCAAGAAATTTTATTTTCGACATACAATGACTTATATTTTTAGAATTATTCTTAGAATGACACCACGTTTATTTTCAAAATACGCCCGTATGCAAATAAACAGAAATTTCACGTCCGTTTCAAACACAGCCGGCGATTTTGAGTTTTTACAGCTGATTAAATTTTTTTTTTTAAATAAACAAGGGAACAGTGGCTCGCAGTCGTCCGATACGCAATTTATTCGATTATGCACCGCGGTCTCTTTGTCGAATGATTTTCGATTGTTTTTAATTTTAACCTGACAATGAGTCAGCGTGTAATAAAGATTTTCCGAACAAAACTCGCGTATGACAAACTGAACGACCAGATAATTTCGCGTTCAAGAATTACCATTGTAATGCAAAGTGTGGCATTATTTTTCACCAAGTGCAGAACATGCGATGTTAGATCGATTAGTACAAACGTCAATTTGTTCAAATAATAGATAATACCCATTCTTGGGGAATGAATGAAAAATATTATAGAGGTTTCAAAGCTCCTGCTACAATAATTGTTATGGAAGAGGATCTCGTTTGATTGCGTACGTCACACGATCTGTTTTCAAGATGAATTACTTACAAACGAGTTTCCTAAGTGTTTTGTAGTTTCTTCGTTATTTTTTTTTTTTTATTTTTTTTTTTTTTTTTTATTTATCACTACGAAATCAACTGTCGACACAAAGTCTTTGAGGATTTCAACGCCGTTCATGAATAACGCTGATAATGATTTTAAAAGTTCGAACGATCGGCCGAGGACGTAGTCGGAAAGATATTGCAGCGTGTATTCATAGCTTAGGCATGAAATTTCATTGAAAAAGTTAACTTTCGCGGCTGAAAAATATGCGTCATTAGCACGGCTTCGGATTACGAACCGGCGTGCCCAATTCGTGGTAATATTATATGACGTCAGCGATTCACGATTCATTCTTCACTGCCTGATGACCTGCAGTATCGTAAGTGCAACGATCGAATTATCCCCGAGGCAATTACGCGCGTCTACTAATCGTCATAAAATGACCATGCATCGTGTGTCTCATCCGAGATTCGGCGAACATTTTGTGCGTCCAACCCGTCCATACTTTCGTATAATTTTGAAACACGAGTCAATAAGGTGACTTTATGTAACGCGAGCATGTTTTACGCGTTTTTTCACGCGTGTTTTCCGTACACAAAGTACTCGTTTCTAGAACGGTCGAGTCAGTCTGCGAATGCGCATGCGCGGAGTACTGAAAAGACCATTTTTCAGTCCTAGAAGTTGAAAGTGATCTTTTCTGTACTGCGCGCATGCGCTGCCGCGATTAAATTTGACATTACGCGACCCTAACCTCAATTGCGTGAAAAAACGCGTAACATAGTCTTGTTACGTAAAGAATCGTGGGCAACAAGGAGTCAACGGTCTTTTCGCCTCGCGCATTTGCAATATTTGTCTTCGACTCGTATGCGTTCTCATCTACGACTGATTATTGCAAACTTACACTCGGTCCGAAAAGACCGAGTTTTCCTCCTCGTTACACAATGTACTATTCACTTAAAACAGCGATACGATTCTAGTGTGAAACAAATGTTATACAGGTAGGTATAACCTACATAAATACGACGAATCTTGACGTTTCATATTCAATAATATTCATGTCCGACATTCTAATTTTATATCTCCAGTGATCGGAATGATTCGGACACGTGATTTCGAGGACCTGTCGAAGTACGACGATTGATTGCAAAATATTGGTTACGATGGAGTCGAAGATTGCAAGGTGTCTGAGTGATACGACCCGTCGCGACGAATGTGTGGTACAGACTATAAAACAATAGATGTCTGCGAATCTTGAAAGTGATAAAAATAGATTCCGCTTATCTGCGCCACGTAATCCGAACCGTAGTAGCTGGTCGGTCATTCATGAATTACGCCCAGTATTATACGGAACTGAAATGTGGCCACCACGTGATACCCGTGTCCGTATTACAGGCAGCACAGTGCTCACAATGAGAAAAATTTCATTTGTTACAGTAAGTAGAAAAATTCAGTAAAACAGATATCGTTAAAAAAAACTGTTTCAACATTGTCGGAATTAGGAAAAACGAGGTACGCCTAACCATTTTCCGCTATTGTCGATCCTTTTTTGGTAATTGCAACGCGATATCAGTTTGTTCGGTTTACTCTACTTTTTTTAGTTAAACGAAGCTTTAACGTCAATTTATCGTTGCACGAGCGTTAAATTTTCGCAACAGTTGCAAGAAAATATAGCAACAGTGATCGTAATGATAAAGAATAGTAACGGATACCAGACTTTCCGACAACAGTTAGAAAACTAATTTTCATTTTCTATCTGGAACAATATTTTTCGATTGTGGTAAAAAATGAAAATATTTAAGGACTGAGCGGTAATCGGAACTAAAAATTTCTCTCAGTGCACTTTCGACGGGCAGTGCAAGCTGCTAAAATCTTGCCTGCGCAAAGATACGAATACCTAAGGTACAGAAATGTTATAGGAAATTTCCGTTGGTCTTACAGCAGGGAAATTCACCCCCAGAACAGGACCTTATACTGCTTCATGTCGTCCTATACGGCTATACCGAAATACTAATTACCTACGGAATCCCGAATCGACGGAGGGCGTCAAGCTGTGTCAAGGTCGAGGGCAATCTTCGCAGTCAACTTACCGTTCGATGTATGTGGTATCACTTTTTTTTTTTTTCATTCCCAGCTGCGTCCGTCTGGAGATCGTCTACGTCACATCTGATCTTTGGGGCAGGGTCACGTACGGCTGAATCTTACCAGGAACCGCGTCACTGGGTTTCCTAGGCCAACGTATAAGGTACCTTGACTCTGACCAATCGTTTCGCACGGTATAAAGTAACATTGTGCAATGAGCAGATCTCGCACGACCCATGGAGGTGAGATGAACCCGAATATAACGTCTTGAGCACCCCCTGGTGGAAATAATTTCGACGCCTAACTGCGAATTTGATTTTACAATCAAGTAGCGGAATTTGGACTTTCGTAGTTCTGACGTAGAATTTTTAGTAGGTTATCGTATTTTTTTGTGAAACGTAGTAGTATCAGAATTTTTCACAAATTATCGTCGTATTTTATAGATAATTATATAGAAAATGGCTGAGATTTAAATTTTGAAATGGATACAAATTGTGGTAGAATATCGTGAAATTCCTGGTTTAGAAAAATAACAATTGTTAAGTTTTTTCATAAGATTCGCCTATCAAGGTGAAGTCAATAACGTGTGACAGATTTTCTAAATCCGTTTGGATCACACTCGAAAGATTAGTAGATCAGTCTTCGAGTGTAGATCCAAATTCTGATGGGTATACTCAAATTCTCAGCCATAAGGTTTCCCTGTGAGATAGACACGACATCTAACGGTGGTTTAAAAATTCGTGGGGTTCATAAAAAGTTGTACTATTCAACAAAATTCTAAGAATACTACTACAAAAAAAATTTACGGTGCCCGCGTCTGAAACTGTAATTATATTTCATAGAAAACGATGAATCTTCATAATTTTTTTTAAAAACTTATTATTTTTATTACGAAATTTCACGAGTTTCTACAAAATAAATCTATTTTCTCCCTGTCGGAAATTGTAATCATGTTTTATAGAAAACAATAGATTTTTACAACTTTTGGTAGAAATTTGTAATGTTCAGTGTAAAATACAACGATATTAGACAATTTCCTACGATGTTCGAATATTTCCTGCAATTTTCAACGAACTGCACTTTATTGCAGTTTGACGAAGAAATTACTTTCACCAGGGGACCGAGTCATAACTGTTACATCCTTTAACGTTCATTCATTCCTCATTGTCGATACAGATGTATGAGGTGTACGCTGTATAGTAATGACACCTGCACGTTATAGCCAATACCTAATATGCCTATATGCTTGATGATGAGATCTCACAAAGTTCTGAGAATCCGGACGATCATTTGGTAATTGTGGAAAAGTTGACCGGTAGGCGATTCGAGGAGCTGCGTAGATCGCTGATATCACCATACCTCTACAATTAGCGACAAAATCGATTTCCTTGTATGGAACAGCAACGATAATAATAATAATAATAATAATAATGATAGTGATAATGATAATAACGATGACAAAAGGAACGATTCTTATACTCTATCGAGAGATTTGCTGTGCTAACTTTTTGCCTCACGTTGCTCAACATCAACGCCATTACAGCAATCACGAACGATCAGTAATGGACCACGGCTCTTTGATATCTCTTTGTTTTTTTTTTCTTTTTTTTTTCATCTATTCTTTTTTTCTTTACGCCACACGGCTGACCGTGGCAATGGTCACGATTCGGAACCAACTGACTCACCGGCCACCTCGTAAAACGGTTACCATGCGAATTTTACGGAGAGTAGAGAAGAGAGGAAGAGAAGGATTCATATATTACACATGAGTGTTTACTACGGCACGTGTACCACAATCGGTAGCTAAGAATTGGCAGATTTATTTCTTTAATATAGGTATAATAGATAATAAATATCCGGTACTATAAAGAGTTCTTGGCATATCTGCAGGGCCGTTATCTTGTAACACCTCGAGACGCCCAAGCGTGATGAGTTGACGGAGAAAGAAGGAAGGAAAAAACCAGCGAAGGTAACAATGCTGATTGTTATATAATAAGACTTGCTGCGATATCAGTTCATTGACGCGAGAGACCGAGGTTTTTTCCTTCGCATGCATACGGTACACGTACACGTATGTATGTGTCGTATGTGATAAACGATATTTGTACAGATTTTACGTGGGTTAGAGGTCGGCGCAGAAGCGACGGTTTCGGAACGCGGGTCACGAATTAATAGCCAAGTTTTTATTCGTCAATCAAGACTCGAGGTGTGTTGGAAGTCTTTTTCCATAACAACCGACGTGAACAACTGGAATTCAATTTTGGCAGGGATGGAGAGAGAGAAAACCACAAGTTATTTTCATGAAAGCGATAAGTCAAATTGAGTAATATTACACGTACAATAAGTATAATGTAATATGTTTTAACGTCTCCGAAGGAACGAAGTGAGAAAAATATCTGATTTGCGTGTGTCGAATAGAGGTACCTGATATAAAAAGATACGCGGAAGAATATTTCTTATTCACAAGTCTGTAGTTTAAAAGTCGAGTACTATATGACGTTTTCAACACATGCATAAGTGTAATTACCGTGTATGCGTCGTTTGCCAATTGTCACGGCGGCGTGTATTTCCTGGGTGACTGTCATCTACGGCTTTGCTGAATCTCAGATCAAATATAGGTATTTTGCAACGTTGGCGTAAACTCCAGGAGTGCAGGCTCACAGCCAGAAGCGCGGAGAGATCTCCTGGGAAATGTTTGTAAATCCTGCAAACTTCGGAGAACGCGGATCGATCTGTTCGGTGCAAGCCGAAAGAAAAAGATGTTCATCGATGATGGGAAGAGCTGCGTCAAGGGATTTGGCGAAAGGAGAAACAGCGAGATATTTTGTGGTTTTTTTTTTTTCTTCGTCACGAGCGAGATTCGAATTTTGATATTAACTTTATCTTACAGTCTTTTTTTCCCTCAACGAGGCAACATCGTTTCCAGTCACTTATATTTTATTACCGGAATTATTGGTTTCCAAAAATCGATAAATCGATCAATTCCAAGAACACATTCGGCATGTATCCACCATTCAAGCTATCGAATTTACATGCGTATTATTATACGCTATAGTGACGATTGTAAAAATACTAGAGAGCGTTGTTACATCCCGCTGATCGGTAATGCCACGTGTTTTCTTTTTCTTTTGAAAATCTACTGTTAATGTCGTTCCGACATGCACGAAGCGATCATCCGCATCAACGAGGAAAGTATTTTGTATTATTATTCGTTTACTCTTGTTGTTGTTTCGCGCAACCTGGACGATAACAGACATAACATATCTATATTGGAACGGTACAACAAACAAGGTACACGCTATTTGTTCAATGCAGCTATCGTGTAATATCAATATTTGCAACAAAAAAATAAAAAAAAGTGGCAGTAACATAAGCAATAATACAACTCGTGCATGCATATATTGCAAGTTG
The DNA here is from genome assembly GCF_021901455.1 of Neodiprion lecontei. Classification (NCBI taxonomy): domain Eukaryota; kingdom Metazoa; phylum Arthropoda; class Insecta; order Hymenoptera; family Diprionidae; genus Neodiprion; species Neodiprion lecontei. The sequence continues at coordinate 25,950,108 of NC_060264.1, forward strand.
TGCGTCATAGCGACTAAAATTATCGATGTATAATTATTCATCGTATGTATTTTACCTAAATATCATCATACGGATAATTAATTGCAGAAGTTTTAAAACTGCTCGCACCATCCGTCATCAAAGGCCAAAGGTATTAATCAATTTATTCGTGCTTTCAACAAGTTACGCGAAGTTTATTTCTTTTTTTCGTTGTAAAAGTCTTACAACATTTTTCACATGCGTTATATCAGCAAATACGTTTCATTCGTATTATATAAACGTTCTTGTACGGGGCTTAATTTTTATAAATACAATTGAACGACCGCGGGGAATTATCATCAGATTGGATCAAGACTCGGGACATTTTTCGATTAAGTCAGCGAAATTTTACAAGGTTGACTGATCGCAGATTTCACACCATTATCACAGCTGTAGTAAAAACTCGAGGCTTCGTAAAAATAGTACTACTATCAATAATTACCAACGCTTATGATCATTGAGAGAAGTAATTCTTCTGCAACGGCATGACTATACGCATACTGTCAATATTAGCACATAAAGTATAATAATAATAATGATAAAAACAACGTGAAATTTACCCAGAAATAGAAAATAGTCAACGGTGTAAAGCGACACACGATCTACACCGCGAGCAGTAATTGTGAATCACGGCACAAGCCATATTATGTTTAATCATCAGTAATACCAAGTTTTCACCGGTTGACGCAGCAAAGAAGATTTTAAACACCTTCTTCCAGCCAATTCAATCGAGACGGATTGTACAGTTTCGGGTATTTTCAGTCTTAATGTAGGTCTCAAAATCACAGCAGGTACTCGATCCTTCGATTGTCGAAGCCTTTGATAAGATATCCTTGTGCTCCTAGCGGTGATTCGTGAAAGTTGCGTGAGACCAAATCGAGTTTTCGGATATTTTTAACTGCGTGCAAGTTGAGTTTGAAGAGTATACCTAAGCATGAATCCACGAGCCGCGAGATCGGATAATTGACAAACGTCGAGATTTACAGTGAAAAATAAGACGCGCATTAATTATATTTGAGATTTGCATACATCGCACGAACATTGTCCCTGAACCTGTTTCCGAGTTTCTTGACACTCCCCCCACGATTATATTATAGGTATACCTTGTACTGCGCAGAGAAATACGCACATGGCGCATTTTACGTGCCAACCGCTAGTGAAAGGATTGATTCTGAAACAGCGATGTTTCTCGCAAATTATACAATCCGTTATACAGTCATAAAAATCCCGGTTATCTTTACTCACAGTTATTTACAACCGTGGGAATAGTTACTTGACAACTATGGTCGATCAACGACGTCATTTTATGTTAATTCTGATGTTTTCGAGAAGTCTGGATTATACCGTCCTCCGCGATCTTCGAACAAAATTTCACGACTAAAAATTCTGCAAGCTGAGTTATAATGTCGCACAGAAGCGAGAAATCAGCCTCCAACGTTTCAACGTTTCGCATCAGCGATCGTAGAATCCTGAGAGCAAAGTATACCTGTATGTCAAGTATGTAATACACCGGAGTAGATCCCGACAGAAGTAAGTTAGCACTTAGTGACACTATCACGCCTAGCATTAGCGTAGCGCTCATTTAATTATAACAGCGGAAAAATTCTTCACGTGGTTCACAGCTGATATTGTACAGATGTCATGTACGAATCGTATGTACACTTTTAGGTGTATAAACCGTTTATACTTGCTTGAAAAATTTACAACTTTCAGATGACGTTCGCTACTGCGCGTGTACGTGTACAGTTCGGAACAGTGATTCTTAGACGGATAACTTTTTGGCAAGTCAGTTATGTTGGCAATGGAGAATTAGCCCGCAGCGCCACCTCCGGCCGGCCACGAAACGGACTCAATTATCGTAAATATAACATAACCTATTTGAATTTTGTATCCTTATATTATTTTATGTAAGGCTCTTGGTAAATGTAAAACAACTCATTTGAATTTTGTATTGTTAGGTTACGTTGTGTTTACGAAGATGCCTGTTTCACCGGCTGTCCGCTGGTGGCGCTGCGGGCTGATTCTCCATTGCCAACGTAACCGGCTTGACGAACAAATCACTCGTCTCAGAATCACTGTCGCAAAGTGTATCCAATGAAGAGGGCGGTTAGACGCGACGCATCGATCAGTCGGGTTGAAAAAAGAAATAAAAAGTTCTGAATACCTGTATCACTTGGGAGATTAGTCAAGAGTCTACTTCAACGAGCCATATTTTTGCATATTAATCTTGGTGTATATCAAATCTTGTCTGGCGCGACATCAGGAGACGATAAGGGAATCAGGAAATTCAGCAATTATTATTATCAATCTTTTGTGCACTGCAAATATAAAACCATTATGCTTAATCGTTGCGTAAATGGACTTTGCGTTGAAAATATATTATTATATCCGACAGAATCACAAGCTGTGATCAATCAATCGAACAATGCTATTGAATATAATCCAATTGATAAAACGATAACGGGATGTTTTTTTGCTGGCGATACAAATCTTCTTATTAGTTAAAAAAAATATATGTATTGCCACTGCGATTTTTTCTCGCTCTCTCCTACTATACCTCAACTTCTTTCATTTTCTACGCTTCTTCTTACTCCTCTTTATTTTCTTATTTCACACTGACTGCAGTCGTAAATCACCATTTACTCACGCTTTATGGCTGCTGGCGCTGAGGAAACGTATGAAGAGTCTAGGGTAACTTAGGAAATCGGGACTGCGTCGAGACTCCACCGTAATACTTTCTTCTCTGCGTTTACCACTGAATTATACAAGTTATACATCCATGAAGTTGCCCCCTGATAATCAGAGCACCAGATTCTCGCACATAAAAAATAAAAAAAAAAAAAATCACCAACCGAGCTACGTTGACGTTAAAAAATCCATATCACACCTTATAGCCTAATGGGGTCAAAGTTGATGAAAAAGAAGTAGGCTGTAAGAGTTTCTCAGTTCTGGTTTTGACGAAAATTATACTGGATGTAGGAACTGCGTAGAATTTTCGCTTGTGTGGTGTTTCGAATAAAATCCTGCTTCTCGAAATCATCAATATTATATAATTTATGATTTCCGAAGATTATAACGTCTAACCGACAATGCGCTCAATGAACTCAAGTCGTTCAAAGATACCACCATTCATTTCTATGAACGAACTGCCCCACACAGCATTGATGAACCGATAACAATCGCTTGTAAGAAGTATCAATTGATTTAAGATAATGCAAGTATAGTGTAGACTATTATGTCACTTTCAATCTTTTCGAATGTATGATTTACGGCCTCACCGTCACGTCATTTACATATTCTCATTATTCTAACATATTTTAGAATTCACTTGAGGTCTCGGTGCATGCGGAAAGTACCTTACTCATGATATTCGAACGAAGAATAAATCAATGAACAATAGCTATAATCCCGTAGTTTACGGAATCTAAGTTCTTTTTATCAATCCCCCGAATCTCTGGTCTGACACTGTCGATTCTCACTGCCTTGCAATTAGGGGTAGAATATAGTAAAGGAGGAAGAAAAAATACTTGGCTAGGTGCCCGTGACGTGTATAACCGCCACTTTCATTCGCTCGTTTTTGTACAACAGCATATTGTGTAACAAAGAGGAAAACTCGGTCTTTTCGGGCCGAGTGTAAGTTTGCAATAATCAGTCGTAGGTGAGAACGCATACGAGTCGAAGACAAATATTGCAAATGCGCGAGGCGAAAAGACCGTTGACTCCTTGTTGCACACGATTCATTACGTAACAAGACTATGTTACGCGTTTCTTCACGAAATTGAGGTTAGGGTCGCGTAATGTCAAATTTATTCGCGGCAGCGCATGCGCGCAGTACAGAAAAGATCACTTTCAACTTCTAGGACTGAAAAATGGTCTTTTCAGTACTCCGCGCATGCGCATTCACAGACTGACTCGACCGTTCTAGAAACGAGTACTTTGTGTACAGAAAACACGCATGAAAAAACGTGTAAAACATGCTCGCGTTATATGAATACCGTTAATCGTTAAGAACGCGAATATAAACGTTACATCCTATATCGATGTTCAATCAATGGATAGCTATTTAATTAGACGAGATTGACGATGTTGTATCCCCGAAATCCCAGTATTTTAAATTTTTCTCAACACTGAAACTGCAAACGCCGGCGAGCCGTCTGTTTGTCTCTTTCGTTGATTAGTTACAGTCAATTAAATATAGACGGCAAAACTCGAACATTAAACCGTCAACTGCGGAGATATTTTTCAAACTAGGTGACGAGCTTCGTTTTTTCCAACTTTTAAACTGTGCCGGTTAATTCGAATGATATTTTCAACATGAAGAAATGAGTATTTTTATTATAGCCTTTTCTCCGTTGTGTTATATCGGCAAGGATTATCTTATTAATTTTGCATCACATGTTGAAATTGCCTCCAATTTACTAAATCGACGTCTTGACTGATCGCTGCGCACTCACATCAGTGCCGTGTATAATAATTCGAATCGTTGCATCATTTTTTTTAGCGATTTGCGCCGCACACGTTTATAATTATCCGCTTGTAAACAGGATTAAACTCCGCGATAAGGTCAGACGTTACGATCTTAAACCGTTTAGTCGTACAATTGGCAATACTTGCAGGCATGGTGATGGTTTCCTAGATGAAAATACAAAGAAGTGTACACTTCGCAATTCACAGCCAAGTGTGGATTGTCTGCCTACACCTTACCAACACCTACGTCATAACGTGTTACAACTTCGTCGCAACTTTATTATTATTTTATGAGAACCGGCAAAGATGGTGCAAATACGTATTGACGTTGAATATATGCCGTATTCGATTGCGGCACTGAATTGTATAAACGTCGGTGAAAAATAGGGCGAGTCACAATCAGATTTTCATCATTGACAATGACAGCTGGGCCCCATCTTCATATTCCGGTTCGGTTCGAAAACCATTGTTAAATATTTTGTAATTTAGACAACATACATCTACATTATAGAGAGAGATAAACGTTTTTCCATCCCGTACATTTGACACTCGAACTATTCAAGACACCTGATTATAATATCTGACACATCGTTCACTAAGCGGTATATCATTTTCTGTCCATTATTACTTCAAACAGGTTCAAAACATCGTTACGTATCTTTCGCATCACGAAAGACAGTTACGGAATTTGAGCTGCTGAGATTGTCAGAAGTGAGTTGTTAGTAAATTCCGAGGTCTACTTTAAACAAGATCGATTATGACGCAAAAATTGTCCATCGACTTTATTTCAGCCGTGACGACTAGCTCGATTTTAAATGTCAGTGGCAGTAGGATTAATTAGACTATTGACGCTCGGAAAGGTTCCACATCACTTCGTCAGAAACAAATTTATCGAAATTTCACAGGTACTTTCGAACGATTATGAACGGATACGAATAATTTCGGATAAACAATTTTTCTAAGAATTTGGAACTTGACAAAATATACCGTGTCCAATTTTTCTCGCCACAGTAGGTTAGAAAGAATTCAGAACGAGGTTAACGAGCCTAACGTAATACCTGGCCGTGTATTTGATGAAACAGATTGAAAGAATCCTTAAAATGATACTAAAACCAAGAATAGACGACTAATGTCAATTCGAAATTTAACATCTTGTTCACAAGCAACTCCATGGTAAACTCCACTTTTTCACCTATTTCGCGAACCTTTGATGACACTTTTTTCAAGCAAGGAGCCTGATGTCAGCCCTACTAATAGTCCATTGTCAAAAGTTTAATTAGCCGTGATAATCGGCAATAGATGTGCGTACACATAGTTTTTATAAGATCATTATCTCGACCTCGAAGCTGCAGATAAATATACTCACGGAACTTAAAAGTCAGCGTTTTAAAACAGGTTTTATACATACATATAGCTATTGTGTTATGCATCGTTAGACGCTGTGTACACATATTGACGTGCCCATTTTTATACACAGTTTCGAAGTAAGAAAACAAAATATTTTGCATAATTCACGCGACGATGGGGAACTTTGTTATTGCGACGCAAAACTGTGTAAAAGTATAATTGGACAACAGTATTTATAGCCCGAGAGAGCATGATAATACTGTATTTAATACAGCGCGACCATTATCTGACAGTCGTTTAAATGATCCTACGCACCGTGAATGTAGATTCCTATTATTTCAAACATAGGTATACCTAATTATGCATACGGTCTCAACACTATGTTAACGGAATTTATACTGTACAGGACAATTAGAATTATTTAGACGACAGATGTCGAGGGACTTAAATCGTGACGGTGACACCATTGTGCCGTTTCATTGCGCCGTAGGTGAATAATGCAACGCCCAGTTGTATCCAATATACGTACGTTTTAGAATACACGCGTATATTAGTATTCTACATTCGTACGGTATTGTGCTTGTTCATAACTGCTCATTGTGTACTATTTCACAAAATCGACTCTTTCAAAACGGATCAAGATCACTAACGAGTTAGAAATGTGCTGATTAATCTTAACGCGTAAGAATGACTCTTACGTGACTGTTTTTTTTTTAAATTTATTATTACATTATAGCACGTAACGATTACTGTTCAAAAAAAATCATATACCTTCTACAAAGAATATGCAACGCTGTGCTGTTAGCTTATCTGCGATGGCTGTTGCCGTGAACTCGGATTCGTAAAAATTGCTAATATTAGCTAACAATCAGAAATTTGAAGATTACACTGACGCTATTATTCGATCAAAGACATACCGTCAGAGTCTGCATGGCTTTTCTCTGTCAGGCCGTTACTCACGATCAGAAGAAACAACAGGGTCAAGAAACTGCGATGAACTGTTTAATAAAAACTTCATTCCGTTAACGAGCAAAACTGCGAGAATAATGCAGATGAATTTCAATCTGGCACGGAACGCGTATGGACCACGCTTTATGAATAATACTAATTATTCATTACAACGTACGACCGTAATTTCGGGTATATTAATAACCGTGCTTCATGAGTCTCGTCGAAAAATACAAACACAATAACTGTTTCCACGCGACTCGAAAAATATATTGACACCGTTGAACCTTGAGTACAAACATTAGGATGCGTCACATCAAGAGTCGTACCAGCGCAATATTATAATATTCTTTCAACTATCTATTTATTCGTGAAATATCATCTGCCTATTGCAACTGTATACGTCCGTCGAACAAGTTTTTCGTCCTTCGAATAAGTTTTTATTGAAACTGTAAACCTTGGGCTTGAGTCTGATACCTATGACTATATACAGTCGGCGCCCTCAATAGGGCCGCTCTCGGGGCTGTAGGGAAAGATAATCCCGCTCGGTGTGTTACCACCTCCACGCGCTGCCTACAGATTCATTTCATGTCGTCGTTTTCATTTTCTGAGCGATTTGTACTTTAAATTTGAACGTACTTTTCGAGCCTTTCCCCGAAAAATACGAATTTTCAACCAAAATACATAACCACGAAAAACAAATGCATTCTTTTCAAAGTTGAAACCATTTCAACGCAATTTTATTGGAACCTCAACGATCCCGACTTCTCCCCGGTCCGATTGACAATGAGAGTGGCGAGTTCGGAATTCAACGAATCTCGTGACAAGACTAGAGTGGGGGTAACGTTCGAAGACGGATTAGGGGACGCGGCCCTATTGAGAGCGCCGACTGTATATGTGAAACTGGAATTATTCGAATGCCTGTTTAACGGTTCGCGGCAGATTATATAACTTGCAGTATGAGAACTAGAAGATTCGTCCCACAATCGGGTTTAGAATTTTACTGTCATAGTTAACGTTATTCAAAATTTCAATTATTACGGACATGAAAGAAAATAATCTTAGACGAGCCAAAGGAGATTTCTCGGTTTAAAATTTTTTTAAACTAGCATAAGGAGAGACATATATGCATTACAAAAACTTTATTACCTGTTATACGTACGTATTCACCGTTCAGTTATCTGCTGTACGAGAGAATTTATCAATCGTGAAATGCTAAGCCAAACCAAAAATTAAACAAGTCAATCGCTGTGACGAATCAGAGTTTATCGTAATTGATAACATCGCGTCTCTTGTATTTATAAGTGCCAGACAGGAGGTCTTCAAAAAAGATTGTTCCAGACTTGTGACGCACCTGTAATAAAAAAAAATTTTTTCTTCTACTTTACTAAAGGTTTCGTCATAATTGGCAATACTTTATCGAATATTCCAGATCGTCCATACCTGAGACTACAGTTCTTCGAATAAATATTAAACCAACATATTCGAAAAAATATTCACACTCGCATTTGACGACGAGAAAAAGAAATAAATAAACTACAACGCTATTTGGGATACGAATATTCGTCAGAATCACACAAAAACTAATTCTTTCGTCTATTCGAATAGGACACAAATCATAATTTTTTGGATGAAAAATTCATGGTTCCGCAACTCAACGCATGACAAACAATCTACTAGAAAAAGGACGATCGATTTTACGTTCGCATTCGGGGATTGGAACGGAATTTCAGTCGGTCAAGAAGACATATGGCACAAAATGCAACCGTTGATTCAAACATTTACGCTAGCCATTTACCATCAGGGCGTTCGAATTTCTTTAACGGGTAAGAATACATCGCGGAGAGTTCGATCTTCGTTTAAAGCATAGGTCTATAGTTAGAGGCCATAGATACGTACATAATTAGGCAGAAAAAAACCCGGGTGCATGAAAGAGACAAAAAAAAGGGAGCAACATTTTTGGGTTATAGGGTTTTAAAACTTGATTCTTGGCCTCGCCGGATAGACTCAGAACCTGGTGTAATCTGTACGCACATACATATCCGTATAAAAATGAACGAAATTGAGTAGAATGATACACGTAAAATTTGCAATATGAACATCAGAATTTTCATAGATAAAAACATAACCTAATCATGGAGTATTTAGGGGAAATAATTGCGCTTGGAGTAGATGGGATAATTTTTGGTATATGTTTGAAGCAGTATTATCACTGTAAGAATGCTCTCACCGCCGTTAAGGTAACCTACAAATGATTTACTCGCTAATCCCACTATCGCTAGTTTTTGCAATAAAAAAGAAAAATGTTTTGATCACAATTTCTTGCCGCATGCTTCAGTTTGTAAAAAATACTTCTGCACGAGGTTTAACCATCTTCCCAGTTCTCGCTGACTCTCCAATTTTAACCCTATCTCAAGTCTACTTTTTTTCTCTACCAGGGCGCAGAGTTTTACGATGTCGGCACAGACCTTGGCAAGATACTCGACAACACGTCAGGTCAAAAATTGGATTACGTAGCGATAAGAGGAATCGTCAAGCCGCTTGGCGAGCCTCTCTATAGTGTCAAAAACAAAGACCTAGCAGGTGTCGTTCAAAAATTAAGCGTCAAGGAACATGTCGTCGCTCGAACCACAACTGGTTTCTGGTTTGTTTTCTATCTCTTGATCAACTTTACAGATAAGCTTGTAAAATTGCTTCTTCTAATCCGTCATCAAGATAAATTATTGAAAATCAGCAAGTCTTTCAAAGTCATTCACACAACATCATTCAGGGATCTGTACAGAAGCTTTTTGAACAAGCATTTTTCACAGCTAAAATTTTATCTCTAGACAAACATTGAATCTGGTGATATTGATGATTTGCATAGGTCAGATCAAGAGCGAACGATACAAGAAGTCTACAACAATGTACCATTTGTATTGCGACATGGTAGTTACAAAGTCGAAGTAATGGATGCGCTTGCTGCGGAAATACTAGATATGGACACTATATCTGATCACTTTGAACCGAGTGTACCAACATTTACAGATCACCTTTGGGGTTTTTTTACAGGTGTGTTTTTTTGTGTGTTTATTCGTATTTCTGATCTTAGAAAAATTTGCTAAGCAATGGCGATCATCTTCTGCTATTTTATTTGAAACCGAACTGGCATCTCATTTATTCTATCCTACTGATGTACCAACAAAAACTCTACCTGTGGTGTGACAATTCACTCAAATAGTTTAAAACCATTTAGGGGTTCGCCAGAGAGGTCTCCAGTCGACTGAAGAGATGCTGAGAGATGGGGCGATTATCACTGGCATAGGGGAATTGTCGAAAACGGTTGCTCGATCAGGAGGTATTAGATTACAACCACCGCTCAATGGGACACCTTATTACCTGACCAGCATGTCCGTTACCTCGCTTCTGAGGAAACTGGATGATCGAAAAAAAACATACTGGTATATTTGAATGACTGTTAGCAATGTTATACTTTGACATAAATTTTATAAAAAATTTCTCACGATACTATACTGGTTTCAGGTGGTTGTGTGTGATGTTTGGCGGCATTGGCCTTCTGATCAGCGGAATAGTAGTAAGGAGGTACTGGAAGGATAGAGAAGAAGAAAGATTGGCCAAAGAATTGCGGGAATCGTTAGCTGCGTCACGTAAAGAAAGAAGACAGAGAGTGAGAGACAAAGATTTGCGAGAAGATCAGATTTGCGTTGTATGTCGCTCGAATCCAAAAGAAATCATTTTACTTCCATGTGGGCACGTCTGTCTGTGTGAAGATTGCGCCGAAGGTATTATTACTCAATGCCCTGTATGCAGAACAACCATTTCGCAAAAAAATCCCGCATATTTTATATAGTCACGAATTTTTGTGAAAAATTGACATTATATACAATTTCGCATGTATACATTTTTTTTAACAATTAAAGATATTTAGTTGGAGAAAACAACACTGTCAAGTCTTTCTAGTTACCGTAGCTATCCAAAAGTCAGATGATTGTATTGCATCAGATTCCCCTTGCTTATTAGAATTTGAGTATTTAAGCCAAATGGGCAGCAGCGTTTCATAACACCACCTTATGACTTATGGGCTTTCACTTCATCAATCGGTAATGAGCTCACTCAACTTCGGCGCATACAAAAGATCGACTTAATGAAACTTGATCGTGTAAAAAATATAAATTTTAGTATTATTCTCATTAGTTAGTCTAGTTTATATTACAGTTAAAAATCCACCGTTTTTTTTTTGCCTCTATCTTCTGTGGTTGCAGCTAAAAGTAACTTAGCTTTATTGGACTTTCCAATGCCAAGTCTAGGCAGACCGCGGTTTAAACCTTCCAACAAAACACAAGCCTTGCAGATTTCCTGGCTCGATACAAATCCACAGCGAGTACAGTTCCTCCTCTCTGGCATCTTGATTCCATCTCTGACGGATAATCTCTCTCCTAAAGCACGATAAGGGACGAGTTGATATTTCGTATATTTTATTTGATTTTTCTACTAATTTATAACTAAAGTTCAAAAGAAATGAACTACAATTCCGTATTTCATGATCATCAATCTTACCCGAGTGAATAATATCCATTATTGAAGAGGGTCTGATTTTCTCAAGATCTTTGAGAAACATCCTAGCATGACCTCGGTATGCATTAGGAGCGAATATACATTCGGTTGAAAAATATACCAGACGCTTGAAATAGGCATACATGACTATTTCTTTTTCATACGTATACTTCAATGGCTTACATCTCATTATCGAGTCTGCACCAGCCTAAAAAAACTTTCCAATTATCTGCACATCACAAAATTATTTCTTACCATTATTTGAAATAGGAGATTTAATGGTTTAGTTAAGAAGAATTTATCAACTATTAATATTTCCTTTGATTAGCAACTTAGAAATTATCCCAGAAATCAATTAAAAATCTTTTTTTCTTACTGTGATGATAGATGTACATCGCTGTAATCTAGCGATATCGCCTCTTAAGACATTCATAAGAACCGTTTCAGCAATATCATCAGCATTATGTCCCGTAACGACGCAATCTACGCCCAACAAAGCAGCTCCTCTGTCTAAAGCCTGCCGCCTGAATACCCCACAAAATGTACAATTGTTTTTGCGACCCACCTAATGTTTATCGAATTTTAAGATAATACAACTTAATTAGAAGTACAGATTTTAGGTTAGAGGATACACAGAAAGAATATTTTCAAATTCTTTGATTATCTTTCCATAAACACCGATCTACCTGTGCTACAATTGCATCCATTGTCCATCCATACAACTCCTCGTAGGACAAGATTTTCAATGGCATTTCATAATCGATTTTATTTTGCTTAACGGTCTGCAAACTATCGTCACGATAACCTAGATAAAAATGTAATGGTATAGCGTATATATTGGGAGAATGGTGTTAATTTAGACACAGGGTGTCATTCTCATATTCTCCTATTGAAAGTATAGTAAATAAGAAGCAGTACTACAAGTAGCGACGTTCAATTGACTTAGTTATGTGGTAATTCAAAATTCTTTCGGTACATCCTGCGCAACTGATGATTTTATTAGATTAATAAACGCTGGCAAAACAAACAGTATATCGTCTCAAAATTCGAACAAAACCGGGTAAGTTTCTATTAATCAAGGATTGTACTGAAGGGACGTATTTCGACTTACCTGTGATACCTTCATCAACAGAGAGGAGAAATAGATCAAGACCATAATCGTATCGTTCGTTCAATAACTTCAGCACATAAGCAAGTACAGTAGAATCTTTACCACCCGAGGCAGCAATCGCAACTTTGTTACCTCTTTGAAATAGCTTGGCATTTACAATAGTGTTATGAACTTCCATTTCAAATGCCCAGAAAAAGCATTCCTTGCACAGAGCGTCCCCAGTCTTCGGTCTCTAGAAAAGAAATCTGCGCATAAACATCAACTCACTCAGATAGTGGTTTATGAATAAACCCAGTCGAACGTTTGTGTTAAAAGTATTGGATTGTATTAAAAAATGTGTAAGTAAAACGTACCCTTGATAACGTGAACGAATCTAACCTAACTTAACCTAACATAACATGAGCTAATATTTTCGCAACGGCGTGACAAGGCGTTGTCACTTACTTTGAGAGTAGCATTTTTTCCACATTTCGCGGAGCAGGGTACGGGCATTATAGACTGCTTGATGAATTTTGACAGAAAATATATCACTTAAATGTTGAAATAGGTTGGATTTGATTGCACGGATTTTCAGATTTTAATAACTTGTCAACACAGAGTTCTCCGTGCTTGTCGAGCTGCTGCAAGTCAGTGAGCCTGCAGTGACGAGAACGCTGACTACATTGAACACAACAGAGAGGAGCCGCCTACGAGCGCCCTCTGACACTAATAGATTTTCGCTGAACGAACGCTGATCGATTCATTGTCAGACATTCTCTCTAATTAATATTCGTAACATATCTCTAACAGTCAACATATCTAATGAATCAGAGGGCATATTAATAAAAATACCCGACGGAATTAGGATATGTGATAGAAATCAAGCACACTGACTAAAGAATTGAAAGACAATTAGCTACGTCAGCTTCTTTATCAGCGGGAGCTGTTTATATACACAAAACCCCATTATCTTTAGTCCACAACCCCTTTAGGTCAGCCATCTTTAACAATACCAGTACTAACTCTACTCTAGTTTACACAAAACCCCGTGCAAAACCCTAAGATACCTGAAGCACAAGCACTCTGTTCGTTCGACCGAGAACGTTTGAATGAAAATATTTGCTAATGGTACAAGGGTATTCTGCGATCTGCTGCGATCGCAGCATCATTCATATAGAATGGAGCTCGCTTTTTGTTTCGGACCGAAAACAAGTTAGCCGAAAGCTCAAGGCATTAATGAACTCGTTATGAACTACATAAATACGATAAATACATACGTTCCACTTTCTAACCTCTGTGGTTGGCTAGTATGTGTTACGCAAGCCTCCATAGGGTTGGCTTTCTTCAGTCTGGTTATATTTGTTACTCAATGCCGTAGCTAATTTCCCCTTTCTCATGGAAGGTCCGTGCTTTTTATGTATGCATCTCTAACACATACGCATTCGTAGCGGATACATGAAGAGTGTAATATTAAAAGGAAGAAAAGTTTGATAAACAAGCAGAAATTAAGGGCCGATGAAGTACCAACGGTTATTCGTAAATTGAAATATTTACCGGAACGTCAGTTGTTTAGCAATTAACCAAACGTGCGATGATCTGCATTTTTGAAAGTAACCCGTAGCAGAAGACGGTTGAGATGATAAAACCGTTGGTCGAATGTTGATGCATTGAGCAGCAGCTTCCGTTGAACGGACGGCTGGCTGGCCGTTGAACGAAACTCATCCTAACCTAACCGATTGGATATAAGGAAGAGCGTCCTTATTGAACATATATTCGGTGAAAGATCGTTGATACTTATTTCAAATATCTCACTCCGCATTCACCTTACGCCGAGAAAAATACATCATCGAGGATACGATGCTGTAAGTACTCTATTGCAGCTGCCCCTTCTTTGTTCAAAAATAACGTTTACTTGAGATACCCTTGGCGTTCCCTTCCCCTGCAGGGCAACAGTCACTTTGTAATTGTCAGAAAACAGCTCTTGTTACTCTTACAGTTAAACGGGATGTTGAAAGACTTTCCTTTTTTTTCCTCGAGCAATTAGCACATCGTGTTTTTCCTCGTTCTATTTCTGGAATGTCAATAGTATTCTTAATTTTTTTAATTCGAACCCTACATTCGATTAGATAAATTATATTTTTCAACATTTTAATCAGAAATCATCAGCAAATTGAAATTTCTTTATTTTATAGAAACTTTGGAATTCAAAGACAGTTTATCTGAATTCCTACCTCAAAATCAGATATTTTAGTAACCCCTCGAAAATTCAGAGTCTTTGTTGGGACAATTATAAGTTTTAACGAATATTTATTTTTTTACAATTACATGGTGCTCTTAAATGACACAAATCAGTGCTTTGATTCACCCTATTTTCACAATTCTAGATTTGTGATTTGTAAGTCGAAATGGATGTATATTCAATTATGAGGCCAAAGTTAGTAACGTTGACACAACAAAATATCGGGGATAAAAATCATTATTGCGCAATTTTAGAATGACTCAAGAAGTTGGCTTTGCAAAATATGAGTACGTTTTATTTATCATGGTGTTAATAAATTTCAGACATTCCTAGAGGTGCGAAATAACAATTTTTCTTAACATGCATCGTTAAAGTAACGTTACTAATTTCAGCCTAATGTACAATTAGACTCTTCATAAGTAAACATTCTGTACTTGAAAATTTTATAGCTATATTTTTTGACGTTTCGACAAATGTTGAAACAGAAATCATTCTTTTTTCATAATAAAACGAATATGTGATTGAAACACCAACCTCTGTCATTGATTCTTGAAATTATAACATTTTCTTTGAATAATTACATTGTCAAATGCTACGAGAATACAAAATCTGTTGAAAATTTCATTTTCTGTTACACAGATTTCAGCGAGATTCCGAAATACTACTGAAATATTGTCTGATTAAATTACTGTGTATCAAATGTTACAAATAAAATAGGGAGAATGAGTTAGTTGTTGGCCTCAGGTTAATGGTCGGCCACTTGTTTCATTTACTTGTGTTTTACCTCCTGTTAGAATTAGGTGTTTCCTTCCATAACCATACAACTTGGCGATTAACCAAAAAAATTTCCCATTTTGACCATAGTTATCAACTTTTTTTTAACAGGTACCATAGCCAATAATTTTTTTACAAAATTATGCATGTTGTTTTCTTAATTTATATCTATACTTTTACGACACGATTACTTCTTTAATGACTTGGTACGTGATAAATTTCTGTAATAAAATACCTATGGCCAACTGTTGGCCCAATAGTGGACAACCACTGCCGACCAGTGGGCCTACTTTTCAAAATAGCCGACCACTAACACTTTCACCTTCATAAATCCATAGCGCAGCTTGTTTCGGTTATGCAAATGAGAATTATCTTTACGATAACGTTAATTGAAATGTGGTAAAATTCTTAGTAAATCATATTAAGATAACAATTATCAAAAATTAAAGCTTGTATTTAATATTCCTTTTTTTGACGAATATAAATTTTATCAAAATACTACGTGAACTTCCACCGTTATTCATTTACAATTATCTACAAAAAAAAATTTAATACAAGGTTTCATCTCTGTTGCAAATCCTTTTCTTTAATAAAAACCAGTGTTTGATTTTCAAACAGATAATTGAGAAGCATTCTTCTTCGATTATGATTTTGTTAGGTAGAGACACTGAAGAGCAAAACCTAGAGAAAACCATGGATCCTGCCACGGTGATTGCTCTCTGTAAGGAGAACATTCAACCGTTACGCCACGGAAGAAATGCTACGCAATTAGGAACAGCACTACGTGCTCAGGAAGATTCTGATGCGCAGCAGATGCTGCAACAAGAGAAACAGTGAGTGCTTATTAATTTTGAATAAATATTAACAATTAATGATTGTTACTGCCTGTTGTAAACTGGCTACCTGTATTTTTGAACAAATATGTTATTACTGTGCTGTGTAATAAAATGTTGAAATTGGCTGAATTTCTTTAAGGTAATTACATATACTACTTAAATTTCCGATAACACTAATATGTGGTAAATTTCTACAGCATGTATGAAGAGGCTATTAAAAATTACCAAGGTGAAGACCCACTGGAAAATTGGTACGATTATATCCTATGGGTAGAACAAAGTTTCCCAAGAAGTGGCCATGATTCCCATATTGGGAGGCTATTACAGCAATGTCTAGCAACTTTCGAGAAGGAAACCAAATATCATCAAGATCGTAGATTTATAAGATTGTGGATTAATTATGTAAGTCGATTACAAAGATTTCCAATTGTTTGTTGTCTGCTTTAGTGTTGAATACTCACCAATTTTATAATCTGCCGTAATCGAGCGCATATGATTATAAATTCGTGATTTTCAAAAAAGTCCAACAATTAAGCCTGGGGCATTGTATTTTTCAGATAAGTATGCAAAAAAATCCCCTTGAACTTTACCAACTTTTACACCACAACGGAATCGGTACTATGGTCGCAGACATGTACAGAGCATGGGCTTTCGAGTTTGAGCAAAATGAGGATTATAAAAGAGCAGACGAAATTTATTCTATGGGAGTCGCTGCGCATGCTCAGCCGTACGAAGAACTGACTTGTGCTCAAACGTATGGATAAACAATTGATTTTGTTTCCCCTTCTTGATTTACTTACCCGATTATTTTAGTGTTTACTAATTTTTATTTTTATTTAATGCGTAGAAATTTTCAACTTGCTGTGGCTCGCAAGATGCTTGGACATCGCGATGAACGAGGAGCTGTTGCATTAGCTGAGCAACGTCAGGCATTCAGCTCTCTGCGAGCCATTAGGGGGGGCAAGAAAGTTGGCAGCATTAGAACTGGACAGAGAGTCCGTGATTATTTACCAGGTTCTCTACCGCAGGTCTACAATCCCAGCGAACTATCCAGAGAAAATGCCAGGATCCAGATATACCAGGTAAGTTTAAGCCTTATTTTGGCTATATTGTTTCTTTACTTAAAAGGAAAGAATTTTTATTTCTTCGTAGTGTTATTCAAATAATTTAATTGGTGCAGTTTAATATAGTTTTGTTTTATACCTTTGCGTTCCTAGGACGATCTACCCGGAACTGAGCATAAAGGTTCTAGCATTCTGGATCATGTACCAATAGAGGAAAGTGTGCATAAAGAGAATTCTATAAAACCTGGACCCTGGAGTAGTGCGTCTAAAAGAGGCCCATTGATACCTTCGACAATCAAAACATCTTTCAAAGGTAACAAAATTTACAGTGCTCTTTTGATTTACTTTTCTCTTTTATGATTGCCATGGAAAAATTGGGAATGTATTTCGCTTTTTCTAATTGGTTTTTCGGTTTTCAACATAATTCGCAATTCGACATTATACTTTTTCTGATTTCAGTTCACGAGGATCACCCAAGTGAAAATGACATGGATAAATTGCGACTATTTCCGAATCACACGCCATTCTTTGATGGAAGCAAGTACCACGAACATTTACATGTACCTGTTTTTGTCCCAGACCCGCCAAGTTCGGAGATTATACGTAAGGTGCATTATCCCAAAGACCTAGTGTACGCAGACAACGTGGATTTAAGTATGGAGGAAATCAGGGCGCAAAAATACATGAAGAGGTAAGTTTTACAGACTTCGCCCTGTACTGGGCAGTTCAACAGAGTTGGATTTTGTTCATAGAGCGAAGCAGAGCTTATCCAAGAGCAATCCAAAAGGGGAGTGTGAAATAGGCGATCAGAGATACGAAATGGTACAAAATAATCATCGGGAAAGCGATGAAAATAGGAAACGATTAACTGAAGAATTGTCAAGGTTAGAGAGGCAGAGGCAAGAAGCAGAGCAGCTTGAGCTGGAGCAGCAACGACATATTCAGCAGCAAAGGAGAGAGGCTGAACAAAGGGCACTGGAGAGACAGAGAGAACTGGAGAGGCAAAGGTTCGAGGCAGAGCAGCGGGAACTAGAAAGACGGCGGTTGGAGGCAGAGAGGATAGAAGCTGAGAGAATAGAGGCTGAGAGAATGGAAGCGGAGAGAATGGAAGCCGAATTAAACAGGCAGCAGAAAATCCACAGCTCGCGCTATATGAATCAGCATCATAGGGCTGCGGTGCAAAATAACGCTGTCGAACATTTGCTGGGGCAAAGTATAAC
The DNA here is from genome assembly GCF_021901455.1 of Neodiprion lecontei. Lineage (NCBI taxonomy): Eukaryota > Metazoa > Arthropoda > Insecta > Hymenoptera > Diprionidae > Neodiprion > Neodiprion lecontei. Next base: position 25,968,665 of record NC_060264.1, read on the forward strand.
TGTAAATACAAAAGAGGCGATGTCCGTTGTGCAGGACCTCTGGCATTCACCTGATCAAAACGCCAGTTCTGTTTCTATGCCTGGAAACGGAATTAATCATGGTTTAGTAGAACCGAGAGGTAAACTTGTGTTTGACATACACATGGACAGCTCCATGACTCAACATGCGATTACTGGGAACAAACACCATCAGCAGTACAATATGCAGCCATACAGTGACCAAGAAAATCATCAACACTACCCGCCCACATATACGAGTCCTGAACATCAATCACCTTACGGGAACCACGCTTATAATGCCTACCATTACCAAATGCAGGTAAACTAATACAACTAAATATGTCATTTTTACGTCTGTAAACCATTACGTCGAGTTTTTATACGAGGAAATTGCGGAATTTGCGCTTATGCACTTTTTTTTTAATCGTTTTCAGCCGCATCATCAACCGCATGTCCAGCATCAGCCACATATTCAACCACCACACATGCAGCAACATGTTCAACCCCAGCAACATCATCAACAGCAACAACCCCAGCACCATCATCATCAACAGCACCATCAACAACACAGTATTTCTACGCAGCAGCAGCAACAGCAACATCATCCCTCAACTCACATGCAACATCAGCAACAGCAACAACACCAGCAGCATCATCATATTTATGGAAATATATCTGCGAACAGTAGTATTGGCTATCAATCGTATCATAGCGCAATAGGGTCACCACCGACACATGACAATAGAGTGGAGCCTCAGAAACAGGTTCAATTTACACCTTACATAGATCCCGATGTGGAATCTAGCAAGCCGTATAAAATGCCATCTGAATTGCCTTATATTAAATCACCGGGAATGAATCGAAGAGATCTCAAGTACCTAGAAGGGGCTGAGGACAAAGAGAATGCGATTTCCGTCGACTATAACGGTCCCCTAGAGGATGAGGCTGGCCCCAAACAATCTGAGCAGGACAATTTATACGTCGATGAAAGCCTTGGTATCACTCCTTTGACCAGTGAAAACGAAACTTGCTTCACACAAGCGTTCAACAACCATTTAACAGCTTCAACGCCAATCACCAACCATTTTAGACACTCTTACAGAGGGAAGGAAACGCAACAGTTTCAGGAACATGATATTCCTTCTCAAGGGTACGTTTTTCAGTCTGATCATTGCCATCATTGTAATGATGATTTATTTTCATTCGATTAATGAAGAAGGTTAATCACTTCTAGAGGTACAAAATTTTATTTTCAATGTTCACTAATCTGTCACTTGGGTTACATTTGGGATCAATAATTCTTCTCTTTACATACAGACCAACTGAAACTCGAAGCTGCGAAGGCGAGGAAAATAAGTTGAGCGTCATAATGGAATCTACTCGAGAGTACGTTTCAAGTTCCTCTGGAAGCAGTGGTGCTCACACGAGAACTCCTGGGCTAGGGTTCACTTTAACAAGGGAAGATTTACTACCTATAAAAGAGCAGTCGACTTCCCAAGGTGCGTACTACTGGAATTCGAGAAACAACTTGTTTCTCTATGATTTTAAATTTTGTTTTGTAATACGTGAGATAATTGGAATTCTTTTTTTTTGAATGTTAGATATGGAATCAACAGAATTCTTGCTTGCGGCTAATCAAACTTATGAACAGAAAATGAGAGCTCAAATTCAAGCAGTTCATGCCCAGAGTCCGCGAACTGTACAGCGTAATGTGGATCAGATAACGTCCGAGATAAAGAACAGTTGCGATCTTCGTAAGGCGATTAGTTTTAAGCCTGAAAAAGATGATTCCATGGAGTTTGAAGAACATGAACCTATGGAGGAGGTTGAGGAGGAAACATTTGAACTTCCTACCGGGGATATTAACCCATTCGACAAAGGCTTGATAACTGGCTTGTTGAGGAAAATTAAATTCCCACAGCCACATCATGCAGTTGGGTATACCAAATTGGATTCGAATATAAATAAATTTGTGCCTTCTACTATGGTGACGCTTGGTGAGTCTGTTCATTCATAATTCGAATGCTAAATTTCTAATGAACTGATTTAATATGTCATTGTAGATAATTTTGTGACAAATCTGGTCTTGAGTTGACTTAGTTTGTAAGTTCCAAATGTTGAATGATAAATCTGCAAGCTCTTGTACTTCAAACATGTGACAGTTAATAACCACTTTTATAAGCATGAAAAGTATGGTATGCATATTTATTTATTCATTTCACGCATTCTACAGGTACGGAAGCGTACGATTTAGAAAAGTGCCTTGGAAAAGGAACCTACGGAACAGTTTATAAAGGAATAAACCTTCAAACTGGTCAGGCGGTTGCTTTGAAAACGCAAAAACCTGCCTGGGTTTGGGAGTATTATATTGCTAGAGAAATAAAGGCTCGCTTAACGAATCCTCATATGGTAAGTAAAATCCGAAGGATGAATAATACGGAAATATTTTAAAACAATTTATGTGTGCTTCAGCTTCGCGGATTTATGGACATAACGACAGCTTACGTTGCGAATAATGCGAGCACTCTCGTTTCCGAATTTTCAAAGTATGGGACTCTCCTCGCCGTGGCAAATCAGGTGAAATTAGCTACTGGCAAACAACTGGGTGAGCCGTTAGCAATATTCTTTACAATTGAAATGCTGCAAATAGTCGAATATTTGCACAAATGTCAGATCATACACGGGGATATAAAACCGGACAATTTTCTACTTATGCATCTGTGAGTATACGTTTTCATTCCCATCATCTTTTCACATCAAAGTAAAACATTTTTCTTTCAACTTTCCATACTTTGTTTCGGCAGACCTTCGGATGACGTTAGACCGACTATACAGCTAATAGATTTTGGCTGTAGTATTGATATGAGTCTATTTCCCGAATCGACGAAATTTACGCATGTTATTAAAACTGAAGATTTCACATGCATCGAAATGCAGACTGGAAAACCATGGACTTATCAAACCGATCTGTATTGCTTAGCCGCCTCGAGTCACTGCCTACTTTTCGGCAACTACATGCGTGTATCAAATAATAATGGCCGATGGTTCATTAACTCGAAAATACCAAGGTAAATAACTGATAATTGTAAAATTATCATTCTTGAAATGTCAACATTTTCTTTTTTTCTCTCTCTTTTAATAAATAGCGTATGGTTTTGTATCAGTATTACCTACTTACATTCACCTTGGACTGAATTTATGATCAACGCCACGTTGTCCATTATTTTCAGGTACGTCAAAAAGGCTGCATGGGAAAGATACTTCACTGAATTATTGAACATTGAATCTTGCGACAAGATGCCTGACCTCACTGCGCTACGCAATGTACTTGAAGAAACTTTGTCACAAGTATCTGATCTGCGAGCATTTTTAAGATCCTTCTCGAACACCCTAAACAAACGATAACGCTTATTAAATCGAATCCATTGATCATTATGCCCCCAATTTCCCACCCCCTAGTAAAAGAATTCATTACTATTATTATAATTATAAAATTTGAAATTAATATTGTGATATTTATTATTCCATTATTATAATATTGTATATCTATACATAGTAGGGAAGGAATGGAGTTTACTTGTTTTTCTTCTCTGTCTCTCTATCTCTTCTCTCTCTCTTTCATCTCTTTTCTCTCTTTTCTCTCTTAGTTTTCCGTGTTTGATTTTTCGTAACGTAATTTTATCCGTAATTTGTTCAAAAACCGATTTGTACCTATGAAACTATCACAGATCGAATTAGGTGAAACATCAACCAGGGCACTTATTTAGTTTCTTTTTTCTCTCTAAATTTGGAGTAGCATTTTGCAACGTGGAGCCATAGTAGTAGTAACTAATGTATTGCCATTCGAATCCACAAGTATATGAAAGTTTTGATTGGGCTAGATTTGCACAAACTTCTTGTTCTGTTTTCCGAATCGAATACTTTGAATCGTATTGTTAGTGTTTCATTTTCTCCACCGTTTTTCCTTCTTCTAATGTTTTACTTTGACCCCCGCAATAGCGACCCAAAAAGTCTTGATAATGTATACATTAATTGTAAGAGAATGATTGATTTATTTTAAATCAACGATTTGGAACAGACATAACAATAACAGTATGTAATAATAACTATTATAACATTCAGACGATAGGTGAGATTCTTTGTTCAAACAATCATTTTTACCTTGAAATTACAATTTGCTATTCGTTACGTAATGTCCAAAATGAGAAGGAAATGATAATTTAACTGCGGCTCCTCGTGTTGAAGAACAGGACTGAGTGAGTGGTTCGTAGATAGAATTTTGAAACACAGAAAACATGGTCAACTTATTCTACACATCATTGAATTCTGTGAGATACCTTTTTTCTTCATCTATCCACTTTTCACAGGCCTTTAAAACACATGCAGCTACCATCTACACAATAACTTAATCTGACCGCATAAAGTTACCAAGGCTTCTGTTCGCTCGTTAAGTACACTATAAGATAATTTTATGATTAAATACGTACCTACAGTATAGAAATATACATTACATTAGGCTCAGAGACCTTTAAATCATAGTAATAATAATAATAACAATAATGATACTATACACAATTTAAACATCATAGTATTTTAGTATAATAGCTAATCACTATCGAAGGAGCACAAAGTGCCCAGGGACTTTGAAAAGCTAAAAAAAATATGCCTTACCTTACATTGACGGTGCAGCATCGAAGTATGATATTTCAATTTGTAATTACAGTTATGCTCTTTGACATAGTGTTAATAACAATTAGAATAAGAAAGCGCTAAAGAACGGTTAAGTTATTTATTTCGTGTACGATTGTGTCAAGAATTGCCTTTTATTTATGTGTCATAGAAATTGGACAGACAGTCTTTCAATTTATATGGTAATTGTGAATACAAAATATACATATATGTACAGTCGATCAGTAGAGTTAATTTCGCAGTAAGTCTGCCTGTCCACTTTAAAAAATATTTTCACTCTCTTATTTTATTTTACTTACTTGATAAATAGTGTTTTTTGCCATTTGCGGTAGAGCTGTAAAAAGCATTCTTTATAAACACAGTTTCTGATCAACAAATTGCAGCACCGTCTCATGATAGTAAGGATACCAACTTGTCATACTATGTCTAATACTGTCCAAAAAATATTGCGCTATCTATTATATTATTGTACGTATGTAATATCAAATTATGAACTCTTATAAAATAAATAGATATTTAAAAACAGACGCGCTTTACGATAAGATGGTTACAACTTATGCACAGAATTTTATGGCATGTAGTAATCAAGTCATCTGAATTAAATGCGTGAAAACTTCATGTGTAAACTCGGCATCTATATCTTTCTCTTGCCTGTACCTTTAAATTCATTTTATCAGCATTTTATTGCCCAAGTGAAGTAAAGCGGGAGAATTTGAGCCTTTGATTGTAATGGTAGAAGCAAACCGGTCGTATATTCAGATTAAAATATATTTCTGCGTGTAGAAGTGAAATTTACAATTAAATACGATTATTTGGATTATATCTTACATGTTTCACGTGTATATACATCTTTTTAGCTGGCGCAACAACATAAATATTAAAGTATAAAATTTTACTGAACATAAGTACGGTTAGACATATAATTATTTTGTGATATAAAAAAAATCATACATAGTATTTAATCATCGATTAATTGGAGCAAAGCTTGCTTGTTCTTGAAACTACTAATTCACACGATTTATGTTCGGAGAGATTCAGTCTTATTCACAGTGTGCCCTCACAACTAGGTCAAATTTGATTTGTTAATTAGATATTCATATTGAGGAATTTCATTTGTCATTCATTCTTCAGTATTTAGGTTTTCCCATAAAATTTTCGATTTAAGAGGAATAGAAGCAAATTGACATTGATCTTTGCCTTTCCAAACATATCCATTATAGGAGCACCTTCGAATTGTAGCTGAAGCAATTTCTGGATATCTACATCGACCTTTTCCATTTCAACTCCCATGAATTTACCCCGAACAGTAAAAATTCCGTTGTGTTCCGTCGGACTTATCTCAAATATTACATTCTTGAACTGTGAATGCGGAAGTCCATCCACTTCTAGCAGTACCCCTTTCTCTTGAAGCTTAGCTGCCGAATATTTCAACGTCATTTTGGACTTTAACTTACCGTGATTGTTCTTTTGAATCGTCTTATAGGCGTGCAAAGACCTGTTGAATATTCCATTTAGCATCAGCATAAACGTTGCAAAATTTTGATACACATCTTCTAACGTTTTTATTATTTATATCAATACTGTAGTCAACTACATTACCCTTTACCAGTGTTGAGGTTCTCCAAGCATCGATGTATGTACTCATTGTAAAATTGTACCTGTTCTTCATAGTACTTAGTTTTCTGGTCAAGACTTTGTTTTGTCGCTCTGAGTGTTTGTAGTTCTGTTCTTCTGAGAATCCTGTACTTGCTTTTATGGCAAAGATCTTTTGCCACTGCAGTTATTATGTTTTGATAACCATCTGCCCTCGACACCCACCCTCCAAGTTCCAGTTTGCTGAGATATGCACGCAGCTGAGCTTTACAATCGTTCAAGGAAGAACTAGAAAAAAAATATTGATGAAACCTTTTCACCTTATTGGCAACTCTTTTACAGCCTAATGTTTTTCTAATGATTGATGCTGATTTTTTTAAATTTCACACCTTTTATGGACAGTTTTTACCGAGCTCGGTAAGTACGATTTTTTGTCATAACGCTTCTCTTCAATTGGTGTTGCGTTGTTCGCCAAAGCATCCGCTAATGAGTCCCCTTTCAAGAACGGCAACACTGACACCAACAGCTCTTTCGTTTTAATAAAAAGTTTGTTCAGACTTGAATCGTTACTATCAGGTACCTCAAACTTGTTTGTCAATATCAAGCAGACCTCTGTCTTTCCAAGACGAATCATATTAGACTCGCAAATAGGATCGGCTGGAACATATAATGACAATAACATAAGGTCGCTTGGCTTGATAGTACTTTTCTCGGAAAATGAAGTTAGATGCTTGCTGCTCACTTATTCCCATTAATGAAGCCACCGTCGGTGTTTGTCCCAGGTCATCTAAAAGCTCGTGGAGAGGATCTAGAGGGTCGGGAGCAATTTGATACTGATATTCAACAACGAGGCTGTGAGTGTCGCAAATTTCCTTCAAGAACAAAAAGAATGAAATTAAATTTGTTCCTATTAGCAAGTTTGACTAAGGACATTTGATCAGTTTTTATTACTTGGAGAGATATGTAAATGTCAGGTTTATGTATTAGAGTTGCTTCTGTGAACTCGTGTATACGGAAATGCTCTTCCAGCTCATCAATTTGGCAGCAATAACGGAAGAATTTTTTAAACTTCTCATGACACTCAATTATGAATGGATTAAGGCACACCAGATGCATGGCTTCTTCGCCAAACTAGAGTTGAAAAGATGGTGAAACAAAGAACAAACAGATTAAATATCAATAAAAGGCAAAGTTGAAACTCTGAACAAACATAGTATTAATATACTGTTACCCCTTTTTTAGATGCAGCAAATTGTAGGATCTTGGCTATGCTAGCCAAATTTCGTCTTTGATCGTTAGAAAGTGATCTATCTACAGGTAGAGTAATGATGTCAAATGCATCGGGTGCGACAATAGCTGCGTTGATAAAATGATAGTAAACCAAGTTTCCGACAACTTTCAGGATATCTTTTTCAGCAGCATTTGGAAACTTTTCAGTCAAAGTGTCATTGAGCACTTTGGCCATGTAGAGCATACCGAATGGAATTAGCTTGCGAGACTCTGTAATTGTCGTCAGAAACTCCATAACTGTACTCTTCAAAAGTGTTATGCCTTTGTCGAGTCTGTGTCGCACTTGTTCATAGGTCAATGCCTCCTGTTGAGTCACTGTGTATGGAAGATTTCTGCAGAAGGATATAAAAACATAAGTCAATGAACTTCCCGTATGTACTCATCAGCTAGACATCTTCTGAAATTTAAAAAAGTGACAACGTCGTCGAAGACAATGAATCCTTTCTTACAATGTTTGCCCTGTTTCCATTTCTAACTGATTCCTCCAGCACTTATATATATCAACAGGGTTCGTTTCGATATTTATCTTCTTATCGGCGAGTATTTTCTGTATGATTGGGCCCACTATTTGGCGCAAAGGATTTTTCCCACTCAATTGACGGGCGTAAGTGACTACCATCTTCAACACCAATGGATCTCCAGTCACTACTTCTGAAGGTTTTTCAAATTTAGATCTGAAAATATAATGTTCGTATAAATACTGTTCATATAAAAACGGATTTTTGGATAAAAATGTAAAAATTTAATTCCATATGAGACTGAAATCGAAATCCGCTGACCGAATTTCTTCTTGAAGAGCGCTGCGAAATAGTTTTAGCAGTAAGTACTCTTCCCTCATATTCGAGCCAAAATTGAATAGTGTAAGGATAACATTTTGCAAAAACTTGTTGGTCTTGCTCTGCGGCAAGAGGAATAAAAGTTTTGATAAGTATGTAGGATTAGTTTGTAGGGCATAAAAGAGGTGCTGGTATCCTTCCAGCATCTTACGCCCCTCTTTGGTCAGAGACTTCAGTCCTTTGTGTGAAGATCCTTCGTTGAACGAATTCTTTCTAGTTCTATTTGTATTCTTATCTTTTGCAAGCGATTCCAGGTGTTTTCCATGTACCACTACATCCTATAATTTTAACATTTCCTTCGTTCAAGTATTCATGGGAATAGTTGCACATTCATACGATTTAGCAACTAAATTCTATCAAGTAACTGACCTGCAGAGTTATTCTGTTCTGTATGAGGAGTCCGATTTTAATGTCCATGTCATTCAACTGTTGTAAGAGGTTCTGATTATGTCTTATTGTTTGAACTACTTCAGTTCTAATTTGCTGAAAATAAATTAACCATTCTTATTTTCATCATTTTTTGATATTTTGTTTCAATTATCTACCTCATACACGAAGTGATTCTGATGTTTAAAAATCATTTTTCCCCAATTGCAATTTATGAATGAACATTTTTTTTTCTACGATACCTGTAATTGAAGATCCTCATCGTAGTCTTCGGCATTAAAGTCTAAAATTGGTAGGAAATTTCTTACACTTGAAAATGGCGGTTTGTCAAGATGAAGAAGAGAGTGCAAAGCTCTCCTTGCCGCTCTCCCACGCCATAAGGCCTGAATTTTAATCACCTTCTCTTCCTACAAAACAAATTACAATAGATAAGATATAAGCAACGCGCAGTATGAAATTAAAGTATAAAGAAACTTACCTCTTTTTTGCATTGATCGTAAATATTTTCATGTTTTTGCTGGGGATTATTTTCTTCATTGGCATTCCTTATCAAGATAGTAGCAGAATACTTTTGCTGTAAAATTCGCCGCCACCATCTCTGAATACTGATAATTTTATCAATATTATTATGAAATTTGGCAAAGCGATCGGATATTTTTTTACGCAATAAATATCCTCGTATCATCGACTGCAGCTTAACAATTGCTTTCTCGTTAATCCTGCTTAAGTTTTTTTTACGATTGTCGATCTCCACTTTGTGTATAATATCCTGAAATTAAACAAAACTTGTCAACTACAATTTTTTGTGGTCAATATCAATCTCATTCTAACGCTGATTTTCACCTGGATATCAGTTTTGCTGATGTAATATGTTTCCAAAATACCATCTGGTTTGTCCCAGGTATATTTCTCCTGGGTCATATCGATATACGCTACATTTCCTCTATTTGTTACATGACGAACGTATGGGCCAAAGAAGTTTTGTAACTGTAATGAGTGATCTTTTAACATTTCTTACTATAAAAATGACAATATTTAAATTATTCCATAGTCTTAATTGATAACTTACCTTATGCTGTTTCATGTTATGCAAGAATTTGTGATATTCCTCCTTATACTTTGGATTTATATTTAGGCCGGTTGATCGCAGAGAGTCATAAGTCAATTCAGCGTCGTTTTCATCGATAGCAATGTTTACTTGAGATAAAAATGTGCAAGCTAAAAACCGAGATTAATTAATAACTTTTTTATCCGACACTTTCGTACATTCACTTGAACCCCTTAATCATTACTTGATTAAGAAAAGATATCTTTACCAGCTTGCACTTCCTCCGCTTCTTCATAAACGATTTGAGCAACATTATTAACATCCTCAAGCCACAATCCGGACCCATCAGGATGATTTTCATCCAAAGCTTTTTTGAACAATTGCAAATACAAAGAAGAATCAGCTGGAGGTATTGGCTCTCTCAATTTGAGAAGTGGGTTTTGAAGTGTATTGATGATGCCAGCTCTACTATTATTTATAACTGCATCGTTCAACTCGTTCAATACCAGGATAACTGTCAATAATGAACAGTCATCAGCAAACATTACATGAATTACAGAACTCAAGTATTTAGTAGACACTCAATATCGGTTGCGTAACTGTATTATACCTGCATTGTTTTCCTGGCATTGCTGGTTTACAATATCTACACATTCCTGAATGTCCACATATGTCAAAAGAGGATTTTCGCTCACAAATACTGCTTGTTTCTCAATACGAGCTGCTGCTAATGCTCTGTGATATTTCACCTTATTCTCTATGTCGAGTAGCTGTATAAATCATTACCATTAAATATAACATTTATTACTTAAACATCTCAAAAACATTACACCTTTGAAAATCGACAACTTGGAGATATTGGATCTAAGAAACTTGGAATGCTCTACATTAGAACCGATTCTGAAAATTATTCTGATTTGTACAAATTAAAACCCACTTGATCTATTAATATTAAGTATGTAAATTTGATTTAAAACTGATCATAAACTTGCCATAATGTGAGTTTCAGGGTGGGTCAGTGCTTGATATGTCAATTCAGGATTCCCAGTGTCAACTGCTTTGCTGACAGCCGCAATTGAAGATAAAACTTTTATGCTAACAATAATATCACTGTAGGTGAGTTCTTTCTGCAATACAAAATATACTCATTTATTGATCAATATATTTCTAATCAAATACAAACGATTTTTCCTTCGTTTTTTCATGTCCAAGTATGTGTTACCTTAGACTCGATACAGTCGATCTTCATCTCCTCGTAATATAAAGGTGCGGCAAATTCATCGATGTAGTAAGCTAAACCCAAATTTGGATTCATCAGTGAGTTTAGCAGGTCTCTTTGATCACCATTTTGCAATGATTGATTCAGTAACTGAACTGCCTCGGTACCTAGATTTATTGAATAGTGAAAAATATCACATGACAGTAACTGTTTATTAGTATCTACAGAAATGGAAGACTTTTAAAACACATTAACAAAACAAATTTCAATCAGCCTAATCAAAAAAAACTGTGGATTCTGTTGGAATCCTACTTTTGCATCGTTCTACCGGTAGAAAAGAAATACGTACAAATTTCCACAAAGCAATTAATAAGTCGAATAATAAAATGCTTGGCATCAAGTGAACTTTTTCTCCCCTCACAAGTTCGATGTAAAACTAATTATTATTTCTGATAATTTTGGAGAAGCCTATAAAATATATAAGGCAGCAATGCAAGTTACACCGTTGCCAATAATTTGTGGTCTCGTATTTTGACAAATAATTATTACCAATATACAACGAGTGGGGTATAATTGGTTATCCAAGATACTAACGTCGTTGGGAAACATCTGCTATTCCGTTAGCGATGTCCACAGACCGTTGAACTAAATCTTTGCAGCCTTGGTGCTCATCAGCTTTGATTTTCCATTCCGGAGTTTCTATTAACTGAAGCAATTCCTTTCCATACAATTCAGCATTCGCGTTTATAACGTTCTGTAACAAAAATGTTAAGTTCTCTGATTAAAATCACAGTGCATTGTCAAATCAGGATCCAGACCAGGTATTGAATCGCAAAAAAAGAACTGACCTTCAATTGAAGTGCAGGCACACTCAGAGTACTAATCAAAGTTTCCCCGATTCCTTGGTGAACAGAAGCCACAACATCTTCTAGAGCGCACTGAACTGTGTGTAATGTACAAAGTTGTTATTAATTTTCTTTGAAAAATCTGTGCATCTATAGACTAATAATCTTAATAAAAAGATTACTGGAATTCTGTAAATGTACTTTTCATGTATTGAAAGAGATACAGACGTCGAAGAGTAAAGTATCAACATATGCATAGCAAAATCACAATCTCTCTAGGAAATAAGTGGTCAAATAAGTTACCTGAAATCTTTTCTCTATCTCTTACCATTTACCGCATTGATGTGTCCTTGAATTTCAGCCTGGGTCAACAGTTCGTCGTAAGCATCAGGAACATAGCTATCATTCAGAGACTGTAAATACAAAAAGTGAAAATCAACCATTGGGTTTTCATTATTTTATAAAAAAATATTAGAAGGGAACAAGATAGAAAAGTAGAAAAAATTCCTTGTTGCCTATATTCGCCTAAACATTAATATTTCTGACCCTATTCTGTGCAGCTTGTGTCTTCAATTCCTTAGCTTTGGACAAACTCTCGCGGTATCGCTGAACATTACGAGAATCAATATTTTTCAATCTCGCGGCAGAGTTTTGGAGGGTTCCTAACATCGCGTTTTCCACCTAACAAATAGACAAGTCATGATCAGTAACATGATAAACTATTGAGGGGGATAGGTACGAATGATTCCTATTTTAACACAATGACATATTTTTATTACTTGCCTCTGCATCAAGGGCTTGATTTATGGCAATTACAGCCGCGTGCAGAGCGGCTGTATTTCCTGGCATTTCGTTAGTTAATAATCCACCGATTTTTTGGAATGCTGGCATCGGCAGTCCAAATTGTTTTAATTCTTTGCTCATAACGTTTATCTCTTCATCTAAACAATCAAGTTGTAATTAGCAGGTAAAGGACATCATTAGGTGGAAAATAAATATTTGTGAGTGACATTATTGAACAACTAATAAACTTGTTTGTTTGTAATATTGTTCAGACTTCGAATGATTAGTTATTCTTGGATTATCTGAATCTTGATTTGGTAGTGATCATTCTTGGAATAATCCACTAAACTTTAATGAGCTGTGGCATTTCTAATCATACCTGTGAAATTCACTTTTCCATACAAGTCTTGAATCTGCGGCGCCATTCCCATTTTGAATAAATGTGTACTGAGTGCATGGATGCAGTAGATAACTCTTGGCATATTCTTTTTGTCATATATATCTGTAGTTTCTGGTTGAAAAGTCTGCGGGGAAACAGTATCTTAGGTAATTAAAAAATCTTGAATAATAAATATTAATATATAAATTACACTGATGATCGTCAATATAACTGTTTAAATTCACATTGATGAATTTCTCTTGTAATTTGTTTTGATTCTTTGTTAAGTATGATATTGAATGATGATCTCATGAATTTATGTATAGAAAATGATAAGTTTCTTGCAGCATATTTAAATTCTTTGCAATCATTTTTTACTTTACATGAGCCTTTGCTAATATATTCCAGCAAACGAGGTCTTTCATGTATTCCGTTTCACTGCTGGACATGTTTCATTAGTTCATAGGCAATTTTTGTTACATTTACTCCAGGTGAAATTAGGCAGCTGGATCAGTAATTAGAGAACTATTTGAAAACTCATAAAAAAATCTTGATGTCAGTTTAATTGAATATCTCTGTATGATTTTATTTTGTACCAATGGCAGCTGCATGCTCTTTAAGCATTTTATAAAATGATTGATATTGTCTGTGTGGCGAAACTGAAGTCCAGCAACGGCATATCGTTTCTGTTCAGGATCGTATATTTTATTATAAGGCAAAACATCGGGTGCGATAAAATGGCACAACTTTGCCAAGTAAACTCCATTCCTCAAATTTTCCTCAAGGTCAAGAGTCGCAGGTAGTTTCTCCCTTAGACATGCTTCCAGCCACCTATGCAGGATTCAATTAGACAAATGAGTATGTGCATAAATAATCGAGTACACATGTAACCATAGCCTTTGTACTTTTTTGCCTCTTCTAAATGACAGAGGTATTCGTAAGCAACAGTTTTGTGGCGTTGTTCGTCCATTTCCTCAGCCGATTTCCTTGCCTCATCGGTTGCTGTGATAAAAAAAAAAGAGAAAGAAAATCAGAAAGCCTGCCATAGTTGAGGAAAATAATCTGAAGAGAAGACGTAGATTAAACAAAGTTTTAAGATGAAATAAAAAAAAAATACTTCAAGTTTAAAGAAGAATGAGTAATACGAGTGATTGTTTATTGTCATAAATTAATTTTTGCAAGAAGCGATGAAGTGCAAAATGACCACGAGCCATTTGAACGATCGTCGATTCAGACAGTTTGGTTAATTGAACGACGTGTGGTTATTCAAGTACTTTCAAAGAATAAAAACTTGCCATTTTGAGGGATAATTGTCATCGGCGCAATTTCCCTCATGTTGTGGACTTTCTCTCGTTGATCCAGGCGTTTTGTTTTAATTCAGTATCGATAACAGTGTTGCTCGTGTTTACAGCCGGACAGTACGTTATATTATTTCACATTCAAACTTTACAATGAGTAGAAGGGTGGGGATGTACGCAAGGCAGCAGGTGTTTCTTCGTTGCCCGGCTCTGTTGCGATTGGCCGAACGTCATCGACAGCCTGCGCCAGAGCTAATCAGCTTTCAGTTCGTAGTTACACTCGCCAATCGAAGGGTCGAGGTGCTGCCATTTTCCAACGAATGGAGAGGTAGCTCATTTCGTTCGGTGTTTAATTCTGTGGATTCGGTACTTCGGATAAAGTTGAATTCGCATCACATTATTCTGAAGGGATAACAATCGTGCGTGAATTATATTCTTCGTTAATAATTTCTTGTGAATTTGAATTCTTTTCGGCAAGAGACATGTGAAGGGTGATCAGTGTGACAAGTGAGCGTCGAAGACAAATCTGTTCAAGGTGCACGCAAGACCGATCGGTTCGAATTTTTTCTATATCATAAAGTTACCGATGGCATCTCAACTCGATTACAAATCGCGAGTGATAATTATATTGTTGTGGCATGGTACTAAGGACATCCGTGTGACGATTCTTCGCTGCGATCGAAATAATCGTGAGTAAATTTTCGTTCATTCGACAACGAAGTCGTGGTTAAACGGTAGGAGAGATTGTGCAGTGCTTCGCTCGTAGTGAAATGGTTATAACAGACGTTCATTGAAGCTGTATTCAACGTCTGAGAAAAATAATATCAGTCAATAGTTTGTTTGGTTTTATTCTTGTCGTATCTCTATCATAGATATATCAATACCGAAGTAGATTCTGAAATCGTTGTCGCATGATAGTATAGAGAACGTCTAAAGTATTTTAGTTCGTCTATGCAGTCCGATCTAAAAAGAAATCAAAAAAAGGCCATGAGTCAATTTGATAGCATCATAGATTTTTGGTGGGACCAGCTTACGACGTAACGATCATAAACAATTGATAAACGATCGGGCCACCATCTTGTTGATAGTTTTGGAGATTTTTGGCGGGATGAACTTGCGATGTGAACATGTAGCGATAAACAATTGAATGATCGCGCCTCCGTTTTCATCTGAAGTCTGAATTATTGATGCAGCATTTGTGGAGTGAAAATGTGCGAATATATCTGATGAAGATACACGCAGCAAGTGAATCTGGTTGACGATTCTACGTGCAGGTAAGAAATATTACACTTTTTACATACAATACATGAAATTTTACATGCTTGACGGCGCAACACTGATGACTTAGAATAAAGATCAGTGCCGCGCAATAGTAATGCGTACAGCGTGAAAAATTGACCGATTGTGTATACCACAAGTGTTTCACGAACGTATCTTGACTTGCCTATGCACAGGCGAATGAAATCTCCCTATTCGCGCATCGGCAAAACGATGCCCGTTATGAGTTGATAAAATTCAAATCGTGGATAAAGTGTCTGCCATACCATGTGAAATAATTTAAATACGTTCGTTGGTTCATTGAAGGAAAAAAAAGAATATGAGAGAATTCACGAGAATTAGTCACCCGCTGCGTTGATTGAAGAATATATCCTCAGTCAACGCCCGCTGTAAGGCAAAGGCGAAAGAGAATATCTGTAGGAAGCAGCCATCCTGCATTTGCTGGCAGTTATGATTTTTAGTTCTCATGAAACTTCACTTAATTTCAGCACGATTTCAGTATCAGATTAACTGTATTTTGTTATTAATGGATCCGCTTGTCAAGTGCGTGATGCCGTTTGCATAAATTTGGATATTACAAACATAAAATAATGCTGCGCATCTATATTTCGCATCCCATATTTTTACCGATTTTGTGTCTATGCCAGTCCTGTTTACGCAATTAAATTGGACCTGTGCATACTGAGGTTAGGCCGAAATTTCAGTTGAGGTTATGTTTGGTCTATGTTTTGGTTTCGCGTTATCGGGTGTCAAGGATCATATTGCGTGATTAAAATGTTTGGAATATGTTACTCCGAAGGCGCTCATCAAGTCCCTAATTCGCTTTTGCAAGATTTCTATCTGCTATACTTTCAAAGGTATTCCAGGTCCGAGCATAACCTGAAAATATCAATTATCTTATGAAAATATTGTAGTTCAAGTGGTACAAAATTCAGTTAATTACATTACGTCGAACAAATCAAACAATTTTTTCAATATTCTCTTCTGCCTCTTTATTACGAAATCAAAAAAAACATGGTCCTCTTCGATTACAATCTCAAAAGATTAACATTTGTTACTCGGATATTGATGAATCGCGATATCCGATTCATTTTACCATTGATAATGGCTAACTACACACGTTTGCAACTTTTACGTCTTATGAAAATAAACTTAAGAATAAAATCCATTCCTGACGAGGCTCTACAGCTCTTTATTGGCAGAGAATTATCATCCACGACCAATTACGTCGATACCTATTCGTGCATTTTAGCTAATGCCAAGCTAATTAATGTCTCGACTATTTCGTGGTATTATGTGTGCTATACATCTTCTTTGAAGAAATACAAGGTGATAATTATTCCAAGTAATCATGCTAACACCGATGAGCTTGTGATGTCAGAAACGATGAAGTTCAACATACAGAGTTATCTAAGCGTGACAGACTTTGAATCAGATCGATATTTTATAAGTAAGATATTGTATACTTCTATTTTATTATATCTAATCAGTTAGATCGCACAGAAGTTAAGGCTTGAAAGTGTTATTTTCCAAACTTCTCTGACCCATTATGTCGTCTCCTACTTAACAGTCTTGTTACACTTGCAGTCGCAGCCTCAGATCCTGATCAAGGGATTGCAGAAGAAGCTGAGATATCTTTAATATCAAATCCGTATGAATGTCTAGAAGATTTGGTCGATACTTTACTGCATAATTACTTTTCTGAGGCTCGATATCTGAGGGAAAATGACGTCTTCTCCATTGATATAAAAAACTTTGCACCCAGCTTCCAGTTCCTAGCGGCTGGTAACAACTTCAATGCAGTTCTCTTCAAAGTCAGACATTTGAATGTTGATAAGCTCACTCAAAATCCACGGAAAGGGTGTTTTATCGTACGAGGCATAACTAGTCTGGTTCAAAAATCAAATATCCATAGCTATATTCCACGCCGGTATCTAATCTCGGCTTATAAATTCGAAAATGGGTTATTAGATGACAACAAAGTGATGGACTCTTTTTTGAGCAATTGTCCACCAGCGTTGGAAGAGCCTTTGAAATCGCTTACAGCTTGTATTTCACCTTTCATTCAGCACGGTGAGTTTGAAATAAACTTTTGACTCGTCTCAGGTAGAAAGCAAACATCATTAGGTGTGACTTTTATCCTAATATCAAAATTT
The DNA here is from genome assembly GCF_021901455.1 of Neodiprion lecontei. Lineage (NCBI taxonomy): Eukaryota > Metazoa > Arthropoda > Insecta > Hymenoptera > Diprionidae > Neodiprion > Neodiprion lecontei. The sequence goes on from NC_060264.1 coordinate 25,986,466, forward strand.
TCAGATAGTTTTGTTGATGTACGACCTGTCTTTCTTGTGGAGGGGTCCGAAGGAAGTGGGAAATCTAATTTAGTACGAATTACTGCGGAGAGGATGGGCCTCAATTTATTGAAAGTCGATTTTTCCGAAGTGCAATCTTTGACCAGCGCCCAAACAGAGGCAAAACTTAGAATAGTTTTCCACAATGCACAAAATTGCGTACCGTGCATTTTAATGCTGAGTAACATTCAGGTAATAATTACATCGCCTCAATAGCTGATGCTTCTGATCGTGTTCCAAATTGAATGACGCTCTTAGTCGACCCAATCTTGATCAATTTCCAATACTCACCAATAATTTCGTCTTGTAGATCTTTGGTAAGGATGGAGAGGGTAAAGAAGACGAGCGAATAATATCCTCATTTGATTCCGAGTTAAGAAATTTGTACAAAGTGGGCTCTAAGTACCCGTTGATTGTAGTCGCTACTGCTGATACTTCGAGAATACCTGCTAGTTTGCAGCAAGTCTTTATAGAAACTATTTCTATGGAACCTTTGAGTCAAAATCAGAGATTTGAAACTCTGAAATGGCTTTTGGCCTCTAAGGGGTTCAGAATCAAAGTAGATCTATCCCATGTCGCAGCTTTATGCACAGATTTTGTACTCGCCGATCTGAACGCCTTTGTTCTCCACGCAGCCAAAATTAGAAGCAGATTTTCATCTACCGAGACTGGAATTTCTGAACTAACATTAATGCAGGACGATTTTTCAAAGGCTCATGGTAATCTCTCCTTCAGTATGAATTTATCAAGTGATCAAAGGAACTATGCGTTTAAAAAACTCTCAGTTTTCCATACCTCTCATCATCTCTGTTTGGACTTCCCTAAATCAGACAATTTCGTGGGTTTTGTTATTCAGAATACATGCAGTCGAGGTATTCGGATTGGATAGGTGCGCCGCGAGTACCAAAAGTCTATTGGGAGGATATAGGAGGCCTGGCAGATTTAAAAAGTGAAATACTGCGAAGAATAGAGCTACCGTTGTTGACGTCAGATAATGTCGGACTCAATAGAACTGGTCTGCTTTTATACGGCCCTCCAGGGACTGGGAAAACTCTTTTAGCTAAGGCAGTCGCGACCGAGTGTCAAGTTCACTTTCTATCTGTGAAGGGACCTGAATTATTAAACATGTACGTCGGGCAGAGTGAGAAAAATGTCAGACAAGGTAAACGGAGCGAATCACTTTGTCGCAAACTTACTGTCGACAATTTGCATTCTTTTCCTGAGTCTTACACACGTTCCAGTAGTCTGCACACTATAGCTGTATTATCGTAAGATGGTTCATTCATAGCAAGAAATGCTAGAGGACGTTAATTGTATCTTTGAAAACCCTCGTGGGGAAAAAAATTAAATTGTTCGAGGTCCGAAAGATTTCTCACAAAATACTCCATCGAAACTTTGAAGTTCGTTTTTATTTCCCCAAGAACAATTTTCAAATCTTTTGATTCGTACTTTTTGTTCTTCGGAAGATTTCAAATCTCGTATAGAACAGTATTTTTTTTTCGTGTAACAGTCTAATATCATTTATCGCATACAAAGAAAAACATCGATAAATAGTATACATTTTTTTAGAGCGTTATAATGAATTGTTGCAGTATTCGAAAGAGCAAGAGCATCGGCGCCATGTGTGATATTCTTTGATGAGCTAGATTCACTGGCGCCAAATCGTGGAAAAAACGGAGATAGCGGAGGAGTGATGGATCGTGTTGTTTCGCAACTGTTAGCTGAAATAGATGGATTGGGAAGTAAAGGAAGCGTGTTTATCATTGGGGCAACAAATAGGCCAGATTTAATTGATCCAGCACTGCTAAGACCCGGAAGATTTGACAAATTGTTATACGTGGGAATATCGTCAGACAAAAAATCACAGCTGAGTATATTAAAGGCACTGACTAGATCATTCAAATTCTCTGATAACGGTGCTGAACTTGACCAACTTGTTGAAATATTACCGGACAATTTAACCGGTGCCGATTTGTACGCAGTTTGTTCAAATGCCTGGCTTTTCGCAGTGCGTAGAAATTTAGAGAAACTCGATAATAAGAATGAAACCGATCAAGAGATGAAAGATGATAATGATAGTCTCGTGGATCACAACAAAGTTGTTGTGACCAAAGATGACTTTTTCAAAGCAGCCAAAAATATCACACCTTCCGTCGGTAAAGATGAATTAAAACGTTACGAAAGATTAAGATATGAATTAAGTCCTACGGTTAGGTAGATTTAAAAATGAAATTATTTTTCCACCCAGTATAAAACATGCACGTGACGTCCACCATTCTCCAGGGTGATATATTTTCTTTTATCAGAAGCACGATGGCACAAGAATTTAATGTGGCAATTTAATTCCTATCTATGTTATGTATTATAGCCTTGTCTTCCGTACTGATTATTACATCCCATATCACTGCTCTAATTGAAAAAGAAGCGTTACGATGAGGCTTATCGAAATCAGTCTTTGCCCTGTCCACTCAGGCATCTTGTGACAGACCCGATAGAATTTCCTGAGAGATTATGCCAAAGCATGAAATCATGTACAGAGGCACATGTTACGGGTAAATAGTCAAAGGGTCCCATAATTAAACGTCTTGTAACGCACCAATCTTTATCTCAGCTTCCAATTTTTGTACATCATAAGGAATATATAATTATAATCTTCATGTATTGGTAAATTTTAATTAAAAAAAAAAAATCTGCACTACGTATTTTGATGAGTTATCATCCATGTGTACAGAAAAAGAACGGTTCGCAGAGAACTAAAAATAAGTCGAAAAGCGACGTTGAGTCAGATAAATTAATCCTAAAGGAAAAGGAGAAAGAAAACCAATATGTACAAGTTTTTTAATTTTACAATTTATCACGCAGTGATCTATACAACTATACGTAACAAAATTTTTGTCATGTTTACTGAATATGTAGAGTATTTTCATTGTCTTATCGTTTTTTGGTCTCAGATACAGTTTTTTTACAGTATTGAAACATTTGATCGCGAATAATTACAGAGTAAATGCATAACGGATCGTTAATACTGCGCAAAAAATAAATATAAACATATTATAGGTATATGGGTATAGATATGTACACGTATTGCAACAATATAATGTGATTAAAGAAAATAAAGTTTATATACACGAACACATAAGATAGGATTCATTATTGCGATGACAATAAATAAAAATGTTCGAACAATACCGACAATGAACAAACAAACAAACAAACAAACAAACAAACAAATGAATGATGATGATAGCGAAATTAAGGAAAATAACAAAATTGATAAACAAGTATTAATAGATGTGGTTAATAGGACATTATATTATTATGTACACCCTTGGAGAACGTGATATAATTAAAATTATCTGTTTCTCTAAGAGAAGTTCAATTAAAGTATCAAGCTTAATTGGACATGAACGTTGTAGACTAATTAGGTATATTTAAACCGACGATATTACAAAGGTTCAAGGAGCAAACTGTACAATTCGAGTCTCGCACGCCCACACATATTTTTGTAACGTTCTCATAAATGTTCATCAGATCGAATACAATTTCATATTGTTGACTGACTCGGAAAATTTTTAATAACGACTTAGAAATTGTCCGTAATTTGAATATTTTTGAACTGATATTCTAAAGTGTTTCATTAAAAATCACCGAATACATATCTGATTTGAAACACTTTAATTCAATATTGGCAAAAGAACAATGAGACTTGGATGCAGTTGATTTTAAACCCACAGCCTGTTATTCTAGAGAGTAACATAATTTTGAAAAGTTCAGATATAATTTTTTGACCTTTTTGATCGTTTAGATTTCTGAATTATCTGATATTCCAACGTGTGAAAATTTTCCTTGTCACCTTTTACAATGTTCACAATAAAGTTTAGAATATTGGGTGTGTTAAACTTCTCGTAAACAAACATTCGCGAAACCAATGTCGGTAAATAAATAAGTAAATAAACAATCAAGCCAGTTGTAACATCAACGTTATACGCGTAACAGCAGCAGAACATTGACGGTTTTCTTTGTATTCATAGGAAATCGTTGTAATTGTGTGTAACTGCTAATTGTACAGTTTGATTTTTGTGAAAGATGAGAAACACAGATTTTGAACTGAAATCCGCAGACGAGCAAAGTCCGCGAATTAATTAACGCCCCGACAAGTGACCCCTTTGCGTCGAGATGCAATAATTAGCTGGTCACAGTTACTCGCTTCTTACGAGGACAACAATCTTCTCTGTATATTGGTTGTAATTTCAGTACTGAGCTCTTGGAGTAGGCTTGAAAGTACACCGTTTACTCTGTCATTTTAATTATTACTTGAGATTATGCTATTAATAACAAACTTAAAACCACTTCGAGACTCGTCGAATTTAAGTTTACAAAAGGCAGTGTAGCTCGTGTATGGAGTCAAGTTGACCCGATGCGAGAATATCACAGAAAAATCGAACGCAGTTATCAATTCGTACCAGGAATTTTAAAATCCTTAGGGTAAGCCGTAGAACAAATAATTTTCACACCACTCCCGAGCTCCCTCGTGATTCGTACAGCACCATGGATAAACTACAGGGCTTTTTGTCTTCTTTGCACATCTTTGGCATATGCTTTCAGTCTGTAATTTAAATGCATAAATGCGTCGTGATATTAGTTAATCAATTATCCAACAGGCCTCTTTTTTTTTCAAATTGCAAATCATGTTCACTGTTCACGTACCTCTGGAGTGCAGGATTTTCGACTTGAATCCAAAAATGCGGGTTCTCCGAGCGGGTTTATAGTCTGACCTATGGTGGGCTTCCCGTTTGAATCTTCGAAGAGCAGTAGCGTCAGCAGAAAAACGGTTGTGCAACTAAACTGTGTGTTTAAATCAAATGCATCAAATTACAAGATTGATCAATAACCTTTAGAAGCCAGGTTTATATCACGGTACTCAGTCATCTTACATCTTCTGTTACGGTAATTCAGGAGAATAGGAATAGCGTCGTTTCTGCGAGCTATTAAAATTCTTTCCTGTCTCTGTTCAAATCGAAATATAGACCAGAACTAATACTATTTGTTCGCTAGTAGTTTCTATGCTAGGCAAACGTTATTATTAAACATTTATGACAAATTTTCTTCATTTCTAAGATCAATTCTATTACTTGTAATGGCTCGTTTGTTCTTGACCCAAGAACCGCTTCATGGACATAGTTCACAGTGTCTAAGCAGTGGCCTAAATTCGCTCGTTGCCGAGCTGATACCAGACCATATAGCATAAATATAATTTTGGACTCTGGATCTAGATTATTCAACTATACGATTATATCAGTTATCGTCTGAACAAAGTTCCAAACTTTGTCGTTCTTTGTTCACATGCATTTCTGATTGAAGAAGTTTTCTCTTTATTTGTTTGCACTTTCTATGTCAGTTTTTCAACTACATATAAAATAATTCCAAAGCAATTACGACTATCAATTAATTTAACGTGTCTAAATCCAATGTAAAAATGAGAATTCGATTTTTTGAATTAAACAATTAACAAAAATACAGAAATCCATAATTTCCTATTGAGTGGAAATCTTAAGTCCTTTTTGCCATCACTTTATCTTATTGGTACTATTTTGCTTGCGTTCAGTCTATAGATTATCGAAAAATGGTTTAAAAGTAAAATGCACTTACTCTTAGGGTATTGGAAATCATGACGATATTATACTCTGGCAGCGACACGATCCAAAGCTTGAAAGCGCTTGAGTATAATAATATTCTATTACTTATCAGTCCTGAGACGCGGATACATATAATAGCAACCCCCTCTACCGCGTCTTAAATAATTAATAAAAACCAATCGCCAACAGAGAACATCTTCGCAGTGTTAGTAATAACACTTTCATAAAGTAACACCACATCTATCGAGTGTCTACCCTAGGTTAATTTTTCTTTTTATTTGGTCAGTTTTTTTTTTTCATACTTTTTTACTTAGTTAGACAAACGTGCGTATCTTTACATTGAATTTTAGTCGACGCCAATTAGAAATAAAACTCCAAAATTTCATTTGCAAATGTCATCTACAACCATGTCTCATAGCACAGATTACTTTCAGAGATCGGTTGCAGTCAATGTACTTTTAAAAAATCCAAAGGTTACAGTTATCGAAGCGAGTCGTTAACACAAATCATTTCCTCTGCACGTGCCTTTCTTATGTTTTTTTTTCTTTCTTTTTTTTCTTGTTCGTCTCGTTTGGATTTCAAAATATTCTCTTCGGTCATCTTTGTACTTTGTTTTTAACCCCTCCCCCCACCCCCTCCTCATTTCCGCTGTCGTTCGCAGATGTCTTGTATCTTGCGTACCAGCAAAACAAAGTTCACGAATACGGTATTTCTTTCTGGAAGATGAAACGTTCTAAAATTGTGAATACTCGTCATTAGATTATAACAAGTAAATAATATTAGTGGTAAATGTACATTGTTTTATTTCGGAGTATACATAAAAGAATAATTTATGCAGCCAATAATAATAATGATAATAATAGCGATAATTATAATATTAATAATAACAAAATTAATAGTTTATGATTAACTCTACATTGCTATACCCACGCAGGTGTGTAGGTAAGTATAACGTAGCGCACCACACGATTAGTAATACGGGTAATTATTACTTGCTAGTGTTTCACAAATCACGTATCGATTAGCCTGAGATCTTATATCGTGATACCGGCATAGGTTTACTCAGGGATTTTTTAATTATTTTATTTTAGACCTCGTGTGAATTATTAAATCGTATTGCGTGTAATATGTAGATAACATGCGCAGGGTAGATGATTAAAAATAGTTTTACACGGTACTAAACGCGTCCGATTGGTATAACGGGTATTATAAACGTTAAAAGGGAATATTCAATGTAGAAAAATAGGGTAGGGTATAGATAAGCTAATTGTAAGTTCACTAATCGATTAACATTATTATTACTTGTTTGTTTCCTTTTTTTTTTTTTTGTTCTTTCACCTAAACTTTACGTATAATTTTTCAGCAACAATCGGATTAGGTTAGTTTATAACTATCAAACAATCAAGTCCACACGGTCTGACATAATATTTTTTTTTTTGCCATTCGAATGAAAATATAATTACGGAGGAAACTAGTGTGAAATTTAGGGATTTAAAATACAGCGTGTGTTGTTCAGCTAGTTTTTAATGGTTGGTGTTTATATTTTTTGAATTTTTTCTCGAAATTTTCTCATCAAATTCTAATTTTATTCAAACTACATGACTAAAACAATTACATCGTAACGACGATTTCTTTGGGTATGCTAAATAAACCCCTACCAATTATTTGGGTATATCAATGAGTCCTGTATGATTATTGATATTACATTTATAATAAAAAAATTTTAGCCGTACGATATAGCTGTTGAATTATCTTTACGGCTGTCGGGAAGTTTTCTTTTCTTTTTTCTACTTTTTAATTATTTTTTACCTGCATTTGTGCCCAGAAAACTTGTCGTATCAAATTTGTGGTCGAGTTTCTATAACTAATGGGTTTTGAGCGAGAAATTTCGAAGACTTTATTCCATGCATAAGTTTGAAATGCCCTTTTCTCTTTAATAATTTATCAAAGACGTTGTGTTATTATTTAAAAATCTATAACAATTCGTATAAAAGTAGCGAGAGAAAAAAGAGAGAAAAAAAAAAAATAACAGTCGTAAACAGTTAGCTTTCTGTAATGCTTGTACGATTATCAACTTACGCGAGGTAGGAAAAGAAAGTAGTATGTCGGTTAGCGATTTTTATTCAAATATATAACAAAACTAAAATCTTAGGAAATTTTCCAAAGTCTACAGACTTTAAGGATTTAAATCTAAGACTGGCAAGAACTGAACTGAAGGGTGCAGGGATTAAACGAAAGTAAACGAAATAATACTGATGTTTAACTTTTTTTTTTTCCTAAAACACCTTACTGATCGTGTTACACGTGAAGTTGTAGGTACGAATCGATTCTAAACGAATAGTTCTATTTCGGGTCTTCAAACTAGACGCTGATTATCTCTGTACGTATTAAACTCTGAAGGAAATTACACACATACGCAGAAATACTACGTGTACGGATATATTATAATTTCAGTCTACGCAGAGTTAATAATTGTATATGTATGTTTAGTTATTACGGGCTTTAAATCTAAATTTCTATTATACATAGTTTACTTTTCTCGGTATTCGTTCTCTTCATCCCTAGATATATATTTGTATTAACTATTGCTATACTAACTGCGCATGATTATCTTTATAATCATACCTAGAGACATATATATCTATATAAATATGACAAAATGATGTACGTTTCGTACGTATTACATAAACATAAATATCACATTTGACGTTGAATAGTTTAGAATAATAAATAAATATAATAATTAAAATTTTATGCAGTACGATCGATTTATTAAAATTGATGTTGTTTGTTTTTTTTTCTATCTCTTTTACGTTTACATTTGTCCTCTACTGAGACATAATCTCATGTTTTAAGAACCTTGGATGAATACGTACAAACAAGTCTCGGAATACAAGTGAGAGAAAAGAAACAATTATTTTTAAATCTGACATGAATACATAAAAAATAAGCATAAAATGTAACTCTTCTGTGTTCACCAATTATATCTTCAAATATTGATCATCAACGTTCGGCTTGTTGTTCGATAAGTTTCAATGAATACTTAATAAATAACGCTAATTTATTAAATTCAACTGTGCAGATGTATAATCTTTCATTTTTATAAATCTTGCAAAAGTTTCGGAACAACCAATCACGAAAGCACACCTCTGTCAACCGATAGGAGACAATCAACAATTAAAACTTCTGAATCTTTGAGAGGAAACCATCTTGAAAATGTTAATTATTGATAAATTAAGACTAATCGTTTGCCGAACGCTCCAATACAGTTCGGATATGCCCTTCAGACCAACTCGTCATGGTTTTTGTTCAGTTTTCTTTTTACTCTCAATATAGAACGAAACGGTAATAATGCATTGAAAATACTATAAACAATAAATTCTGACTAACAGCGCGATAATATATAAATAACAAAGAAAACTAATAAGTTTAGTTAACGTATTTAAATCTTTGTACCTGGTTAAGAGTTTGACTTTGTGGCAAATTCGTGTAGAATATCGCGAGCCATTTCTAAATCGTTTCTGGTTATACCGAGCGCTCGTATCACCGCATCTTGTGCAAATCCCAGGGCAGTTAATCTCGATATATGCTCAATGTTTACGTTTTCATACGCCGCAGCTTCCGCCTTCCCAATTGGTCCGCCGGCCTCGTCTCTTCCTTTCATTAGGGCCGACAGCCTTGCCCTGTTCAATTCTAGATTTATATTTTTAACAACATGCTGCCGCGTGCCAGGTATTATTATCGTATTCTCATATTGATGGTTTTGCGTATCGTGCATATCTTTTAGCAACTTTGGAGGACGTGGCGCTGATAAGGGCGGAGGGACCGGAGGTACTGACAACGCGTGGCGACCAGCCTTTTCAGGTAGAGCTGGTGGCGCTCGATATGGACGAGCATATGGTCGTATTATCACCGGAGGTATGGGACTCGGTGAAGAAGCACGATGCAGCATATCGTATCTCGCTTCTGTGTTCACTGATTGAAAAAGTAAAACAGAAATAAAGTGTCACGCTCAATTACGATGGTTGAAAATGAAATTGATACCTATTGAAAAAAAAACTCATCGATTCGATGATTGTAAAATATCTGGCAAATATTGGGTAAGACAATCGGTGTCAGTATAAATAACGTATTAATTTTTTTTCGTATCTACCTTGGTTGTTTTGATGACTTTCACTGAATGTTACTACGGTGACGAACGGAGGTGGCGGCGCATTTTCCTTTGGCACGGTTAAGTGGCGGGTGTTTCGTGGTTGACTTATCGGTGTTGGGGATGGCGAGGGTCGTCTGGGTGGTAAAGGAGGACTGGGAACAGCCCTCCTCGGCGGCAAAGGAGAGCCCATGGAGCTGAAATCGTCCTCGTCGTCAGACTCGTCGTAGATCAGACCACAGTTACCGTTGCAAATTTCCATTATATCCTAAAACAGCGGAACTGGATAAGCTGAAGGTTTAGCAAACGCGTTACTCCTTACTAGCGAAAAGTTTAACCAAACCTTGTAGATCAGAGATTGAAAAACAAAACAAAAAAAAAACTAGAAAACCAAGTAATTCCAAATCGTTCTTTGAATAAGGTATGAGTGTTGAAAGAAATAATATTTGTGATTAATTTGGTGTGCTACTTTGACCAGGGAAATAGCAATTATCTTTTACTGTGTATTTGTGTAAAAAAAAGTTGAAGAAATTTGGTGTTTCTCAAGTGGCTGATGAACTTTGTAGCTTAAAAGATGAAGAAAATAAAAAATAAAAACATACAAATAAGTGTAACTAGCATTCAAGCCACAAGGAAATAATGATAATAATAATAGTATTAATAATAATAAAGAACAAAGCAAAATAGCGAAATAGATAATAAAAGTGCGCTTGACTGCAGTTTCTCTCACTACGATTATTACGAATGAAAAATTTCCAACTAGTAACAGAAAGGCTGGAAAAAGCTGTTATCGATGTATAAAAAAGAACATGTCGGATCAGGATAAATGTCTGTAAAAATTTTGCAGACAGTAAAGTGCTACGCTCAAATGTCAAATGAGTTAAATTGACTTGCGCTCAAGTTTTTTGATTATTGCGCAAAACAATCCGACGAGAAAAAATATTCTTGAAGTCAAATTTTAGTTATGAATATTTGTGTTGTCTGGTACAGCAATATGATACGACAACACTGCGATCGATACAAGTTCCAATAACAATAATTACATTGAAAGACAAGCTACAAGCTAGGGTCCTTCTAAATGCGATTGACCACTTACCTGATGGATTAGATTCAAAATCTCGCTGATCTTTTTTAGTACAATACACGTACATTTTCCAATTAGTTCTTTTCATGCAGCGGGCAGAGCATTTGGACCCAGCAGACAACACAGTGTGAAATAATAATAATAATAATAATGATAATAATAATAACGGTTTGTTTTTTAGGGCTTGAAAAAAAGTAAATAAAAATAAGACAAAAGAAAAACATGCGGGGCAATCGAATGATCAAAAATTACCATTACTGCGGAATATATGTCGCTTTAGATCCATTGCTGGCAATTACAATTGACGAGTCAAGACTCGGAAGGGTCAATATTTCGAATGGTCGATATATTGATATTTCAAACATGCGAAAATAAAATAACTAGATAGAATAACTGCTGATCAGCGAGATTTTCAAAAATCAAGGTTTCGAACAATTCATCTTTCGTTTTTTTATTTTCGCATGTTTTAAATTTCGATATATCGTTCATTCGAAATATTGATCCTTCCTAGTTTAGACCCCCGTCCCTATTGATGAGAACAAGAGTGTATCGAGAAAAGCAAACACTTGTACAATATTTCGGTAATATACTGCAGTACATACATAGAAGTGTATAAATAAATCAAATCATTTTGCAAAACCAGAAGTGGAGTTTGCATTCAAGTGCAGCACAGGATTAAATTCAACTAGTTATCGTTAATAGTTAAAGTAATAACGATAATGATAATGATAATAATAATAATAATAATAATAATAATAATAATAATAATGATAGTTTTATTTAAAAATTCTTTGAAGATACCTAATATTTTACAATAATTAGTCAGTTGAAAGATTAACAGGGGAAGAAACAACGTGAAAAAAAAATAAAATGAAAGATCTAGGGAGACATAAAAAGAAAAAAAAAAAAAAACTGGGTAGGTACATCAGAATAATCATCACTAAATTTATTCGTACTCGGCAAATATCCTATAATAGTAATCAATGGTGGTTTATTATAAATTGTAATGGCAAGGAGGATAGACGTTTGTACCTGAATCATAAATTATAGCGATACACACATCTGTGCGTTTATTGTACAAATAATCTTACGTCAAGCTAGCAAAAAGCGTAATTATATTGAAAGCTCTTTTCCTTGCAATGAGAAAAGTGAGTGTAAAAAAAAAAAAAATAGTACAAAATTGATTTTCTTGCAAAGCTTTAAAATTTTTGTACATGCACAGGCATATATTCGAAGTATTGAAAGATTTCCCATCAAACCGTCTGTTCGACAGTTTAAATTATTTTTTTTATTTTCAATCTTTCCACCTCGATTTTCATTCGGTTTCATAAACCCCCAACTTTCAACACTCATCATCGAGATATCGTGCCTGCCATCAGATCGTTTGTATTGAAACTGATGTAGTGTCATTTTTTCGAATCATTTCAAATCCCGATTAACTTATAAACTTTCGTTAATTGTTTTAGTTATAAGAAATGTACGATACACGATATCTCTTGTACCCATAGTTATTTGTACAATAAATCAATTCACACGCCGGCTATTGTACCGATTTTACGTATTTGCCAAGTAGTCGTGAAATTGTACCTATGAAGTGGAACAATTAATTACTAACAACGTCTCTGAGAAGCCTAGATTTTAATAATACTTATATTTCATAATTCATAATAATTTATATACGTATATTTATATTTATATATAATATAATTATCTATATCATATACCTAAGGGAATTCTGATATATTTCATTGTTTCACTTTTATTTTTTCGTGTTCGGTTTCTCTTTTTCTTGTATTTTCTTTTTTCTTTTTGTCCAATGAGCAATAATCGTCGATATTAAATGCAACGAAATATCGATTAATCATCAGACCGTTGACGTTAATTGGATTATGATATAATAATGATTGGTTAAATATATAGAAATATAATCGAAGCATCTTTTAATCACTGTGTGTTCATTAACGAGAAATATCGAACTGTGTATTCGGAATCGCGTAAAAACTCGAATCGAAAATATCGACACGCCTGCACTCAAAGATCAATTTTTTCTGTTCTTTCGTTCCCAAGACTTTTTTCTTTGTAATGTAATGCTGTTATAGACTTTCTGAGACAAAAAACAGCGCGATAGTTACAATAATCATGATATTATTGTTAACAATGATAATAATCATAAAAAGCTATTCAAATTGTCAAGTGCATTAATTAAAAAAAAAAAAAATTGAAATGATCAGTGCGCATAACAGTATAAAGAAGCCAATGAGAGAATAGTTTTTGGGATGCATTGAGACGGATTCCACCTTGGATAAAATTAAATAAAACTGAAGAGTTATTAAAAAATTTTGCAATTTGATGCTTCCAATTTGTAAGTTACTCAATAATATAAAAGCGGATGATCAAAATCTGAATATATCGTGGAAAATATGCACATGAAGGAACGAAGTACCGAAGCAACGAAAAAGCAGGACTAGGCACAGCAATTATTTAAATATATCATTGAGGATAATTTTGTGAAAATTTCAGACGAACTATTTACAAGAGATGTGTGTGAACGTGATGAATGTTTCAAAAAAATATCGAAATGAAGAAAGAATATCCGAGGATAGGAAAAAATGGAAACACATCTCGACGTTACAAAAATGTGATAATAAAAAATCGATTTCAATTCTTGTAAAGTAGAAAATGGTAAAAAATGTTAAGATTTGAAAAGGTAACAGTCGAGATTGAATAAATTTTAATTCATACACGTCTAGCAAAACCAATAATGATGAAACTCAAATATGTACAGAATTCGTATATAACGATACGGTGTGAAATTTTTTCAATATTAACATCCGGTCTAACATTTGATGAAAAAAAAAAAAAACTGACTACATCGTTGACTGATTGTAAACTTCCAACTCAAGACAAATTTGAAGTTTGATACCAGCGCAATTAAAAATTGTTAAAAACAATCCACCAGGGCGTGTATATTTTGTGTTTTGAATAGCTAGTTCAAAGAGAACTGGAAGTAAATACGACACTCCTTTATTTCTCCAATATCAAAATTCACGGCAGGTATGAACTGTCTTTTTGATGCTGTTACTTTGATTATAAATATCTTTCAATTTTTACCTCATTTTGAATGAACTTAAAAATCAATATCACCGTTCTTTCCTTATCCAAGATGTTGAAAAATCACTAACAATAATTTTTTTTCAAATTAGATTGCATAAATGACCGCAAAATATTGATAAATCCAAGGTGGACCGCCGTGTTAATGTGATGTAACGATAACAACAACAAGACACGCATACAAATGATATATGGTTACGATTAAATTAAGTATAAAAATTGCTGTCGATGATCATACGAGCGACGAAGAAGAGATAACAAGATCACAATACGATTTTAAAATGAGTTGTGACGTAGCTTGTAATTTAGTTTCATAAAACTTTGCTTTTCTTTTCCTTTTTTCTTTTAATATATATATATATACATATACACATATATATATATATGTATATGTATATATATCTTTTGTTTTCTAGTTTCATTCTTTCATAAAGCGGAATAACGCGCTAATTACTTGGGTAGATGCTACTCCTAGTCGGATACCTCGTTGTCTGGGTCAAGATCCCGCGTTGGCGTTGAAGCGTTGCTCGCCGACGCCGAATGTGCCCCAGGTCGATGAGTTCTTCGTGGATCAAAAGGATCCACAACTATTTGTTCAGTCCCTTTGATCTCAGCTCTACAAAACGGACATCCTTGACCCTCGGAATCCTGAAATTTTAGTTTCACATTTACATAACTGCGTAGAGACAATGATTCATTTGTCACTACACACGTTACAGTTTAACTGGATTTTGTGAAACTTCATGCAAGATTTCGTTGGATTTGACTTGATCATAATAATTTTGACTTCTGCTATTGATTGATTGGAATACTAAGAAATTGGATTAAGGTACTGCTACCTGCCAGGCTGTGAGGCACGGAGTGCAGAGGAGATGACCGCAGGGTTCTATTCTGACATCTTTGTCGTGTTCCGCGCATATTTTACACAGCTGAAACGTGCTACCCATTTCGCAGTAGAGTTCGTACTGTTCAGCGGTTACTTTTATGTGTTCCTCCGGAGTGGGTTGAACCGCCCACGTTAAATCTGGATTAACGTTTCTTCCGTCCGGATACAAATAACTGGGAACAAAACAATCATGTTATTCAGAGGTGACCCAATTCATCAAGGTCGTCAAAAATTTAACTTTTGAGCCTCTAGAAGATACTTACAAGCCTTCCCGATAGCCGTCGAGCAACGCTTGAATCAGGCTTTTGTTGTGAGGTATCGTCTGGAGTATGTCACTGTCCGAAGTAACGTAGCCTATGGCCCACTGTCCTAGCCTCGTACAACTCAGTCGAAATACGTAACTGCCTGGTTTTGATATACAATACTTTTGCAGTCTTGCTTTGACCTCGTCGTACGTCAGAAATGCCACGTACCCAGGGTGCGTTACGGCCAACGTCTGCCAATTTTGTAACAGCGTTGACCAAGGCTGAAATAATCTGTAGAAGAAATGAAAATTAATGATTTTTAAAGAGCGAATCGTTTCAATGACAGTTTTGTAGTAAATGCGACACTAGAGAAACAGAGGAAGGAATAATTTGAGTCGGAGAGGGATGATACATTCTTGGATAACATAACGACACTCACCTAGTAAAAACATCAAATTCAAAATTCGATATATAGTCGTTACAAGTGAGATCTATGGTAGATTTCAGTGCCATTGCTTCTAGTCCAGAACTGATAGGATGAACTTGGTTCAATTCGTGCCTGAACACTTTCCAAGGAACCAGGGTGCTGTAACAAAACATAAACAAGGATAAGCTCGCTGCAGGGTGTATCAAAAAAATGTTTAACATGAACTTAAAGATATATTAAGATTATTACAAGTATACAGAATGGTCCAACAGTTATTGCACATTTCTTCCAATATCTCGTCATGAACAGAATTTATACTACTTCAGGTGTTTTCAAAACACATTCTTCATACCTCTCAACTCACAATTATGTAAAAATTTATTCTCAAGGAGTTCGTTTAACAAACTATGAGTATGTTTTACTTGTGTATGGTTGTACTAAATTTTAGACAATCCAAAAATTGCGAAGCAACGATTATTCTTAAACATGCATCGTTACAGTAACGTTACCAGCTTCAAATTCATAAAAATTAGGGGTAGTCCCTGACTTTCCCTTAAAATAATTAAAGTAGTCATAAGTATTATACATATAATGCACTTTTTTTTTACCAGTTAGACATCTAACGAAGGAAATGACTTTCAAAACCAGTTAGCAAATATACATGTGGGGAATTCTATGTGAACCCGACCAATATCTGACCCTTGCCATTTCTGATTTTGTTTAAAAAAATTTTCTGCAATTGTCCCAACTCTGAAACCGTACCCTCAATTTTTTTAGATTTTTTACTCAACTGCCAATTACTTACAAATATTTAAAGTGATTTTGAAAAGGATCTGGCTTAAAATTCTCAAAATCTGTATTTTCTATTTTAAACATTTCAAGACCCATGGTGGTTTGATTTTTTTCACTTTTTTTTCGGTGCTTTTAATTTTTTTGGTCAACTAAAATGTGGTTTAAATGATCTCAAAATTTAGGAAGAACTCTAAAAACTTCTATTTTTCACTAACAACATTTCTAGACTGGTTCCATTATGGAGATATTTTTGCCTATTCTTTGGGAAATTTAATTTTTTTTTTATCAACTTTATAATGAAATCGGTCTAGAAATGTTCTAAGTGAGAAATAGAACATAGAATAAAGTTGATAAAAAAATTTGAATGTGCAAAAAAATAGGCAAAAATCGCTCCATAATGGAACTGGTCTAGAAGTGTTCCAAGTGAAAAATAGAAGTTTCGAGAATTTTTTGAGAAATTTCAAATCGTTTACACAAAGTAAAACTTTAATCAAAAAAATTAAAACAGCTAAAATAAAATATAAAAAGAAATCGACCCCACACGAGCCGGTTTTTAAAATGTTTTCAGAAGAAAATACAGTTTTTGAGAATTTCTTGAGAATTTGAAAAAAGATCCTTTGCAAAATCAATCTCAACATTTATAAACAATTAACCAGTTGAACAAAAAATCTGAAAAAATTCAAAGTACTCTTTCAGAGTAGGAAAAATTGCACCAAAAATTTTTGAACGCAAATCAAAAACGTCGAGGGTTAGACATTCCTTGGGGTCACATGGAATTCCCCACACACATCAGTGAAAAAACAACGTCATGGTTTTGAGCTATTAGAATACATTAGAACGGGGTAAAAAAATTTACGGGGAATCATTAGCATACTTGACGTATCGTGAGCGTGTGAAATAATTTTCAATGTCACGAACCCGACGCGCGCAGCGTACGTATAACGGTCGTTTAAATATTTGATTACCTTCCCGCGATCGAACTTCCCGCTCGATAATAGCGACGGAAAATGTAACGGTCGCAACGAGGGCGGCGGAGGGGGGGGGGGGGGGGGGGGAGAGACGTTCGGCCATGCTTAACGCCAAATAGCCAATGACCATATTTTATTTGATAATGTCGGGGCGGTCGTTGACGAATAGAAAATTATCTCTATTCACGTTTCTTTTTTGCAAATAATAAAGCGATATTTGTGATTCTACCATTATGCCAAGAAATTATTACGCACCATAACCTCATGAACTTGCTGTCACAACAACAAAACTGTCTCACTCGCACTTTATGCGAGAGAGACAAGGACGCAGCTAAGTCGTACTGCGCATGCGTGACTCGTCATCTCGGTTATTTTTCGCAGCGAACTGCTCACTTATCGCTGGAAAATTGATCCCACTTTTGGGATGCGGCCTCGGCAAAGTTCGGTCTCCTTCCCTCTTACTTCGTGGTATGCACGCAGGCTCGCAAGTCTTAAGGCTGTAATTATGACGCATCAGGCGGGAGAAAGTTGCTATAGCGGCGAGTTGACGGTTTCAACTTGTCGACGAAGCTGCCACCCACCCGACCGACCCATCGATCATTCGCTCATCGTCATCGTTACTCTGCGGTTTCTATCGCGTCTCCCGCGACGTTGGAAATACATATAAAGGTAGGATTTGTCACGAGCGTACGTGCATACGTACGCATAAACTATATATCTGGCTCTGCTGTCGCATTTCTCCTTTGGCTGTACGATTGGTGACAACTTTGTTTTCAATTTCTGAAGGGAATTAAACGTAAGTTTTTTTTTAATTACGTCACGCAACCTAATCAATTGGTTCGTTCGATGATAACTTACTGCAATTATTGTAAGCATTGGCGGGATATAAGCTAACTCAAGTATTCGACATTTTGCCAATTAACGATCGACCGATATTTATTTGTTGTTTTTTTTTTAATTCTGTTCCCTCGGTTCTGGTCAACTCTATGATCCGTAGTTTTTGATAAATATATTTTTAGCATTGAGCCCGCGGTCATTTCTTATTGTTGGATTGCTGTTTGTTTAACAGAGAGGTTTAATAACGAGCCGGCGGAAATTTTGCCCAAATGATACAATATTCTGCTTATTCGTAATAAAGTTTACCCGCGGTTTCGTTTAGCGATTGAATTTTGTAAAATGCGTTAATTTTTGGTTTTTGAAATGTAAAGAAATTATCTATGAGTTAGAAGTTCGTAACGTTAACTTAACGAAATATTTAAACTAAAAATTACTATTTTTTATATTTTCAAGGACTTTAAGTGGCTAACTTTTCAAAGTATGGGTACATCTCGTTTTGTTACATGTTGTTTATCAAATTTCAGACAATCCTAAAGTTGTAGTATTACATTTTTTTTAAAAATACATCGTTACGTTGCGAATTACTTAAAATTAATAACCTTGAAATAAATTTGAGACTAAATATAATTTACTCTGTAAGAAAGATAAAAGATTATCTGTGAAACTATTACGCAAACTTTATCCGTGAAACGCACCTCGTGTATGACACAAGGCAAATAATAGAGAGAAGAAACAAGTCATAATTGAAATACGGTCCGCGAGATGGCTCAGCCGAAGCAAATTGAATTCCTTACAAGTCACGTAGTAATACATTGTTGTCGTTATCGCACAGTAGTCCAGTCATTATAGTCTTTTCAATGTACAATAATTATATCGGGCGCCGCGAAGAAAAATTCTGCGATATAATTATTGTACTTTCAAGTCGATTATTTGGATATAATGACTGGACTACAGTTTCTGGATACGTATCAGATATCAATTTTTACAAACGCAACGAATAATACCGGCAGTGATAAGATATAGTTTCGTGTGATCGATGATCCACAAGTGTATACATTTTTCAGATAATCGTTATTAGTAATGAGCGGAAACACGGATTACAAGGCGGCAAAGTCTGTCCACGACTTTACCGCGAAATCGATCAAAGATGAGGATGTACCTTTGTCAAAGTAAGTTAATGAATGGAAAAAATTGACAAGCAATTTACAAAAATCGGAAATAAACCTCTACTAGAACACGAGTACAGTTGTTGGTTTTTTTTTTTTTTTTTAATGTTAAATTATTCTACTTCAGGTACGCTGGGAGGGTGTTATTGATTGTGAACGTTGCTTCGAAGTGCGGTTTGACTGCAACAAACTATAAAGAACTTAACGAACTACACGATCAGTACAATGAGAAGGGTAAATATGTGAATATAAACGACGTGAAGAATAGGAATAATAATAGCAACTACTATGATAATGGAAGTACCGTTATAAATATATGCGCAAACGCGATAATGGGATCAGAACACGAATACAAAGAGACAGAAAAATTACCACTAAATGACTAATTTTCCATATAAAAACAAATTTAAATTATTCAATGTCATTGATAATCGATGAAAGTCAAAACAGCGACCATCTCTCATTAGATTAGTCGTTGACTATTTTGATGTAACATCAATGTGCGAAACCAGACAGTGGTAAAATACAGTCATTCGAAATAATTTTGCTATATCATGGATGATGTCATTTCAAATCGTCGATGTCACTTCAAGTCACGTATGTACCTAATATTTGTTCAAAGGAATTATTGTAACCCCACACGTAAGAAGTACCGCGTAAAGTGTAACCGAATTTTCAAAATTCTGTTCAATTTCTGAAAAAGATGATGAAAAAATTGGTTTATTTTATCAGTTAACGATGGTTTCTGCATTGTCCAGAAGTACATTTATGGCGTAGTTGGTGGTTTCGCGTGTATTTCTTATATATTCGTGAGAATTTTTATCTCCAACGATCCAGCGGCATTTGCGCATTAGAAATCAAAGCTGACTCACAGTTGAATTATCAATTCTTCGGAACGTGGCGTATTTCTCTCATAGCACAACATTCGAATCATACGTATCTATTGTCGTACAGGTCTAAGCATCCTGGCCTTTCCATGCAACCAATTCAACGGACAAGAACCCGGAGGCAGTGACGAGATTTGCAGTTTTGCTGATCGTCAAAAGGTAGTTCAACTATATTTCAATAGTCGCAAAACAAACATAACTTGGGCATCGAATTGGTCAGCGCCAGATGAAAGCAGGGGTTGACGATAATTGGGAGATTTCAGTATCGGAAGCAGAATTTTCTCTAATTCGCATCGTAAGTTTCAGGTGAAATTCGACCTGTTTGAAAAGATCGACGTTAACGGAGACAATGCTCATCCTCTCTGGAAGTATTTGAAGCATAAGCAAGGGGGAGTTCTTGGGAGTTTCATCAAATGGAATTTCACAAAATTCATCGTCGACAAGGAGGGCAAAGTCGTAGAGAGACACGGACCCAACGTAGATCCGAGCAAATTATCCTCGCATATCGAGAAATATTTGTAAGGCATGACATTTTAATTATATACACACGTTGGAACAGTCAAATTTTGTCACGCGCTATGCCCAGTAAATGTCACGTTGTTTATTATGTCCAACAGTTGGCTAATATAGGTTTCAAATTAGATGATAAAGACGATATTTATTTACAATGCACAAACAACTGAAAAACGAGAGAAAAATAAAACGGCGTAAAAACATTACAAGAAGAACAAAAACAAAGTTACAAAAAGTGAACAAAAACTTACTTAAAAATTCACGAAACCACGATGATTTTTGATTATTAGTAGTTACTTAGGTCTGTTTGTTTAACATAAATAATACAGAATTAATTGATCACGTTTGCTTATTTTACCCAACCTAAACCAATTTACAAAGCGTTAAAATTTAATTCCGATAATCGTATATCAGAATCGCTTTAGAGATATTATATAGTGTTTTATACATGAAATTTGATACTACGCGTATTCTGAAAATTGAGATACGATGTGACTAATGGTATTGAAAAATCGTTTTTATACTCAATTTGAGAAGAGGCGTTGTGATTAGTGGAAAAATGAAAAAAAGGTTGCACAAAGATATGCAGGGTATGGAATAACCGCGATGTCGTTTAAAGTGCGAAAGTTGTATACACGGAATAAATACTGTTCCCAATATGCTTTAAAGCGATAAGATACGAAAAGCAGGAGGAGGACATAAATTGATAAGATTAACTATTGGCGATGAGAGACGAGAGGAGAGGAGAGGAGGAAGTTTGGACGAGCCTCTGGCCAGCTACGCGAATCACAGGGGAGTACGAATAGGAAATAATTTACGATCAAAGCTTCCACGAGGATCGATCACGGACGAGAAAAAAAAATTGGATTATATCCCGGAATCGTATAAAAGACTGAATAAAACAAATCGAAGGTGGTTCGTTCCGATTTTCATTTACATGAAACGGAAAAAAAGAAAGTTTAACGTATTGAAAACGACTGTTGAGACGCTCTCTTTCAATCTCCTCAGTCTCGATTCTCGGTCTTCGGCTCTCGTTCAAGTATTGAACGATAGCTCGTCTTCTTCCCGTTCCACCAACGGAAGTCTTTTTCCAGTTGCAACCTGCGTCTTGTCTCTCCACGCTTCGCCTTGCTTGCAAACTCAATGACCTACTGCTGTTACTGCTGCCGGCGACATTGCAAAGAACGATTTCAACGCGAGAAATGATTCGTCGTAGCTTGGCGTCTTTTATAGGTTTTCGGATTTAACCGCCATACAGATTTGTCAGAAAGAATATATACTGTCGGATATTGATCCAAGTTTTCAAGTAAGATTTAATTCAGAATTATTTTGAAGCATGTAGGGGAAATCGTAAAATATTGGTGGATAGGGTATCTTAATACACAATTTACTCAATTTTAGAAACTCCTCAAGTTGCCAAATAACAATTTTTCCCAAAAGTACGACGTTATACACGAACGATAAAAAATTCAACGTCAACGCTTAAACTTTGACATCGTTGATCAAAATATGTGCATCATTCATTTAGAGTGGTTTAATCCTTTGAGTCAAACATTATTGTGCTGAGTCAACGTTTATAACAAGATAGTATTCTATGATTTTTCGGGTGGCTGATTACGAATCAGAAATCAGATTTAAAAAATTCAAGATGGCGCATCCAATATGGCGGGCGAAAACTTCAAATTTGATCGAATACGGTCAAATTATACGTTTAACGAGCGACCCCAAAAACTTATAATTTATGTAAAACATGTACATGTACAGAGGAGTAACTTTCTCGAAAAGTAATTATTCCTTCAATTTTCGTGATTTTTTTCAATGAATTTGTTTCTAACAACAATAATTTACATTATATCGCAATCATTGCTCTCGAGTATTGAAAACCTATTAGTAAATTAGCAAAGAAATATGTTTTCAAACTTCTCTAAATATACAAAAAAAAATAGATATAAAATAGGTGGTAAGAATACCCACTTCCCACCATGACTCAAAGAATTAACAAGCATTCGCGAACAGTAAATTGTAGAACGAGAAGCTTCTTGAAACGTTGTCGACTTGCAAATAGACTGAAAAATCTCCATATTTGACAAAATTGTGACTAAAACTCATCAGATTACGTGATAGCTGATTATGTTACGTCTTCGTATAATAATCAAGACCAATTGATCTAATTGCTTTAATTCACCGCCGTATTTGTGTCCGTATTATATGAGACCTTGAAGAGAGAAGAAACTGTAAAAAATGTCTTTTCAAATCGTTCCGTTTTGGGGCTAAAACCGGGGTGATCAATTGCTGCTGAAAGCGAACGAATTGAACGAGTTTTTTTTCCGCTTTCTTGTGGTTATACAGCAGTTACTGCAAGAGGTTATCTGTATTATCGATTGAGCACCTCCTTTCTGCCCCCCCCGTGCCGCCGTTTGTCTGGTGCACCGTCAGGTAATTATAACAACAACGATACTGATCATCGAACGCGGTTTAAGCCGGGAAACGACGAAAAATAGCACGTAAAGTATAAAAGACTTTTATTTGTCTATAATGCAAATAGTGATAAGACGGTTTCGGATTAGAGCAGTGTTTTTTTTCTACTGGAAGGAGGGTTTAAAAATTTGTTTTCATTTGTACGAAAAAATTCTTCCGAAGTATAATGTGACTTGGTTTTGTTATTTTTTATATTTGAACGATTTGTCAAAAACATACTTATTCCCGTTAGGTTGCGCGAATTTTCCAATATAAATCACTTGAATACGATTTTACACCTACGGACATAATCTTGCAGGCAATTAAATCGTCGAAGAAAAATCGTCCCGGATTTTTTTTACGTCGCGTCGTAACAATAAGAAACCAGATATTAGGAATATAAGAACTTTTCAAAGGTCAATCTGTCGACGTCCATATTACGAATACAAAATAATTAGAGGAGAGTTAAAAAAACACTTGTTCTCTCTCTCTCTCCTTTTTTTTTATTTTTTATTTTTTTCGTTGCAACCTTTTTTAATTCTCCTCTACAAATACTGAAAACAAATGACTATTATTCTTTCGCTTTCGATATACAGCGTTATGTTTAACGACGAGTCGGCAGCTGTACAATAACGCATATAGGTATAATCTATGAAAATTTGAGCAGTTAGCGGAATCTGTATTCCGGCCGCTTATATTTTCACCACGGACGACGCGCGGTGTAAGTGTAACTTTTAACATACGCTTCGACGTAAGAGAGAGATACTAGCGCTATAATTAGTCGTCCTTGCTTGTCGGCTGATCCGGTCGTGCCGCCGCCTCCATTCATAGAATTTACGCTTCTTCTTTCCGAGCAAGCAAACGAAGTCTTGCCTCAAGAAACGTCATTTGACGGTCTTTCGACGTTTGAAGGAAAAATATTATAATAAAAATAAAGAGTGAAACGCGTTGCTTTACATTCGAGTTTAACGACGGATGAACGATGATATTGATCATACGGTTTGTATAGAAAAATGTTTTACAGACTTGACACGGTTCTCATGATCGTCGGCTGCGTGAGAAACACATGTGATTTTTTTTTTTTTTGTTTTGTTTATTAACCAAAAGAAATCAATACAATGTGAGCACTGTTTCGCGTTTGCATGGTATACATATATATACCGTGTACAGATCTGAACATCGATTGTTTTTTTTTTTTTTTTTTTGTTTCAGAACAGGGATTATCTGTCCGGCATTATCAACGAATAAAATCCTGTGAAAGAGATATTTTGTTCATTTTTCTTTTTTTTTTTGCTACAAATGTTAAATAAAATTAAATATCCAAGCACGCTTGAGACGATAATAAATTGAAACGAGTCCAAAGAAATTTGATACAATTACGAACGGATGTTAAGCGCAAGTCGAGTTTCTTTAGCTCCGGACACTGACCGTGAGTCACTTCCGGTCTGGAAAGCTCGGCTGGCAGCTCTCGCGTAAAACAGGGTGCAGCAACAAGATTATAGAGAAACCGTTTTTATACACCGATATAGTTTAAACTTGACCGTAGTCTACCATTTTTTTGATCCGTATAGCCATTTCCTCTTTCATAGTTCTCGTTCCTTTTCTTTTTCCTTTCCTTTTTCTGTCTCTCGCTTTCATTCGTTGCTTTATTCCGTCAGATCCCGACCTCGCCTGATACTAAAAGCGTAATTATATCACATACCCATTCATTTTCATTATTTCGCTACGTACCTAGACGCGAAGGAATAACAAATGCGTATGATGGAAATAGATGAGAAGGTAAAAAAGGAAACTTCTTGTGTTTATTTTATAGTCGAAGCGTAGAAATTTTCAATGAAAACACTTTTACGCAGTGTCGTTCGATGTATTCCGCAACTTAACTGCGTAGTAGAAGAAAAAAGAAGAAGAAGAAACGTCGTTGCGTATTTTCGTTGTGAAACTTGAAACTTCGTATCGTCGTTGAGTTGGAATTTTCAGGATGTTTGTTAAATTTTCGAACAAATATTTTCGCACCGTGTTCATTTTTACTTCTTTTATATTTTTTAAATTCCTTCCTCGCGTCAGGTTCATTTACCTCAAGATTTACGTAGACAGAAACTTATAACGATAATATTTAGTTGTTTTTAAAGAAAATTATTCGGTTATCGTAGGATTCGAATAAATCGAGAATAAATGTATACAGTCTGATTTTAAGAAAGTTCGTTTATAGCAGAGATTACATTTCGATATATTTTATTGATCAAAAAAAAAAAAAAACTCGTATGATCCATCAATTTCCAAGCAATTGTTATAACGATACAGAAGAAGTTAAGGGACAAAAAAAATTAGCTTTCATCCTCTTCCGGTAATTCGAGTCATAGGTTTTTTGAATGGAACGCACAATTACTTGCAAAGAATGGTAAGTGTGAAGGAAAATTGCGTAAGTCAGGATATACGTGTGTACATAAGTACACTTGGTGACAATGAATCCGAGACGGCTAATTTTTTCCACCAGACATTTACGTTGGCAACACTGAGAAACCTACAGGGCGATACGCGGCCGAGCGTGAAACAAACCCAATCTCAATAAACGTAACGTAACCCATGACCGTCGAATATCTAACCTTAGAATACGTGCCAATCCAACAAGTCATTATCCCCGCGATATTCTTAGGTTATATTAGACGGTCATGGGTTACGTTACGTTTATTGAGATTGAGTTAGTTCCGCGCTCGGCCGACTGTGGCGCTGTAGGTTTCTCCGTGTCGCCAACGTAACTGACTGGTGTAAAAAATCAGCCGTCTCAGATTCATTGTCCCCGAGTGTACATACGTGCCGCGTGTATCGCATCACCATGCGTTACGCAAACTAATTGTAAAACTGAACAACGTAACTGTGTCGCATGCACACGTGTCCGTGCATCTGTGCGTGCAATGGAACGACAAGCAGCCGCGTAACGAAGCCGGTGCCCCCAGCAACGCCTCTGCGCTGTATCGGTGTTCCCGATATCGGTCAATGAAAGAAAAATAGTTTAAACGTCGAGCAGCGACGACGTCGAATGAATGAATTCAGGGACGGAGGTATGAATGAACTACTGTTCCGATGAATGAATCGGTTGGCTAAGCTCTTCTATCGGGGCTCGGATCCGATGTGGAAACGGGATTTTTCGCTATCGAACATTTCGAAAATCCCATCTTCATGTTCTGCAATTCTTTTCTGATTGTAAAAGAAGTGTTCTCCGAGTATATTGTGACGTTTGAATTTTTGGAAAATCTCATTACTGCTCACCATTCGTCCGTTCTGAGAACTTCGCGATACGTCGAACTTCGTAACGACAATGAATAAATTATGATTTATTGTAGCGAGAAATTGTTTTATCGTAACTTAATTATAGGATTCTCTGAAGTTGAGTCCGATTTTCGGAAACTGAATTTCTTCAAAGTTGTTCTAAATTTTCAAAACAATCACTTTCGTTCCGATGATTCGTTTACACGTTTTTTCTAAATTCAATCTCGTGAAATTTTTTGTAAAGACTGAAAAGCAGCGAAGAAAAATTTATTTCTTGATCAATCGCGCGGTTGGATTTACAATAACTTTACCGTAACAAAATATTATAAAACAATAAATTGTCGTAGTTATTAGATCTTTAAGACGTTACTTCGAAGACGTTGAGTTTTGTATAGCATAAATATATTCTTTTTCATTACCCCTTACACGGAATTTTAGAGATCATTCTGAATCTGCGAAATCACAAGTTTTCCGAAAAAATTTGCTAACCAACTTTATCCTCATATGATTAATCGGGTGTAGCCGAATAATTTCGTAGTCATTTTATCTATGATCTTTTCTCGGAATCTGTTTGTTTCTTCGTGTTATTTTTTCTCCGAAACGAAACGTCGATTGAAAATTATCTTCAACAAAAACAATTTCTTTTTTTCTTCTTGTTTGTTTGTTGTTCAAACAAATATTTGAATAAAACTCTCAACGTGTCGTTTTCAACTTCCGAAACCCACGCATATTCTATTCTTGCGTCGTAAAGATCGAGCCTCATATTATATGCATACAGTTATCCTCATTCACGCTCTATATTTTCGTTCTCTGTTGTACCCACCTAGGTGTACTAACATTCGGAATATAAGTGGTAGGAAAATTATTGCGTCTAATTTTACGGACGACATTTAACTGACAATGAGACGACGATAAATATTTTATGATATATTTTTTCCTTGGTTTCCCCTTTTCCTCATTAGGTTCATTCGATTCCTCACTTTAATTCGTCGTGTGGTATCTTTATCCGTAAGGTTGCGACTTATTTGTATGACGTACATAAGAGGCATTCCACCGCAAAACGATCTACCTAGGTACAACCTTCGTCGACGAGGTTTTATTTTTTTTATTTTTAGGAATGATACAGAGTGTACGATAAAAAACACATCTTTCGCCAAGTTTAACATTTTTTTGACCATGGGTTTAATTTTTACTGCTTCCGAAAAGACGACAACCCAATTTTCGAACGATAAGTTACAATCGATTGGCTTCAATTTTCAAAGCAAGATTGAAGTTGGCAAGCTTTTGGGTTTATATAAAATACAGGCTAAGCAAGTAATTAAAAAGTGAGAAAAATCTGATGAAATATAAATTTCAAAAATAAATTAATTTTATATTCGATTCGTTTTTTTTTCACATGTTTCAATTACTTGTTTCGCCTGTAGCTTACGAACAAAAAGCTTGCTCACTTCCAAACTGGTTTCAAAATTCTTCTTTTTAAACAAGGAATTCACGAAGAAAAAAAAATCGGAGCTAATCGATTGGCGCTATTCACACGAAAATTGGCTTTCCATGTTTTCTGGAACAGTAAAAAACAAACTTGTCATCCGAAAGATCTAAGAATCAGTGTAAAGATGTTTTTTTTTTTATACACTCTGTACTATATTTAAAAGCAAAAAAAACAAAAAATATAAAAAATTACCCATTTTGAGTATCAGCCGTGGGTCGGTTTAGGACGGAATGCCTCATATATGAATAAAACCGAGTTCGAGTTGTTCAGAATCCGTTTTCACGCTTTGCACGTGGCCTCGATGCAAACCGGAAACTATTTCCCTAATATCCTTTTCCTCGCCGTTTTCCATTAAACTCGAAAATCCAAATAGGCGCGTATCTAAATGTACAACAAGACAAACGCGTCACACCGCACCTAAAAATCTTGCAATATAAATATAAATACACATGTCAGCCTTGCAAGCAACCAGCAACCAGCAGCAGCAGCAGCGTTTCGTGGCGATCGCGTGCAGACGACGCGACGACTCGACGATGACGCGTTTTTCATACATACATACACACATACATACACGCATACATGTAATACATATTTTTGGCAAATCGGTGTCGTCGTGACGCCCAACGCCGCAATGCATCTCGTCGACCTATCCCATCGTTACGGTTGCGTGCTAAACTGCGGGGGCGATTACGAATGCGAGACAGATGGGGGTGGGGGGCGGAGAGAGAGAGAGAGAGAGAGAGAGAGAAGTAAGTTGTGCGACATCCGCAGGTAGGCACACAAAAATTATACGTAGCCGTGTCCGATGCGTTGTCGCTACTACTGCTTACGATGGTTCTTGTTTGGAACTTTTACGAAATTTCACCGGGACAATCGATGAATCGGTTCCAATTAAACGAATAGAAATATCGTCAAAGGCACAGGTCTCCAATCTCAATCCTAAAGCCTCACTCAAGTACTTGTCAAGTTTGTTATTCGATATATAATAATACACATTTTTATTCAACTTTTGGTATTCATATTATATTTGATCGTCGGATTAACTATTTGTAAAAAAAGGTACGAGTGTAAGAAATCGATCGGCGTTGACGATAATATTTGATAAGGATGTTAGTATTGTCAATGGAGTATTTTGTATGGATTTTTTATTGGTGACAAACTTACTAAAAAGTCGAATTCTAATTGGGTACAGCCGGCATAGAATATATACTCTATAGACTCATAAAATGATATTTTTATTGGATATTAGAAACAATCCTTACTGATTTCTAACGGTAACTGATTTTTTTTTTTTTTGATAAAAAATTGTACTGCGACGAAATTTATGCTAAAATTGTAGTAAAAATTTCAGTATTTTTAAACGGCAAACTTCACGGCCCTTGCGCGAGGGTTTAAGGATGAGATAGAGAGACTTGTGCTTTGGATGAGGTTTTTGATCATTTATTTGCAACCAATCTGGGCGGCCGCCGAGTCGAAATTAAGCGCCGTATTATACAGGATATAATTCACCGCTGTTACAGTATCGCTATGTGATATTTTTCTAAAAGATATAATATTCTTTACAGTTACAGCATCGCCTTAACGATCGATTGTTTTAATACAATTAGATAGACGCACATATTTGTAATTCATCGTATTCACATATTCGTAAGCTATTATATAACGAAGATTTTCCTAAATATGCCGGGAAAAAAAAATTATTTCGATCAAATCACTTTTAAATGGTTTAAAAATTGTATATATTCGTTCAATTTCATTCCACGTACAACGGTAAATTTTTTTTTTTTTTTTTTTTTCCTGGTCAGACTTATATTTAGGAAAATCCCGTTAAGACACGGTTCTTTTTTCATCACGTTACCGATAGATATTCAATTTTTCAAGATCAAACTGATATTCGTCATGTTTAAAAAACAGCAATGTCAAATTTACTGTTGGTTAAAACGAAATTTATTTCAGTGAATTTATGAAGCCTCCCTAATCATTTGAGCCGCGAAATCTAACGAATCTATGAAATATTGAACAATTGCAAAGTGATTTGAAAAGAGTAATCGATGTCTAAGATCTAGCTTACGAATTCACGATATACTTTTTCTCGTATTCTTCGAAAAATCGCCGTAGCTTGTCATCGCGTAAATTTAATAAATTAGCTGCGTTTAATTATTCTGTCGTCGAATTATCTAACGTAAAGGTATCGAATTTCGACTCACCAATCTTCTTAATGAAAGCAATTGGAACTCTGGTGATAGTGATCTGCGAACCTGATTATAATGGAGATTTAAAATTTATAGCGATTAGATTTTCAAAAGGCCAATAAAATTTCCCCGATCTCGAGTATGTCACGATTAATAGAAACGACTATGAAATTAATGTTCATACCTTAATGTAACGAAAAATGAAGAACAAAAACAATTTATTTTGCAATTGGTGGAATCACATCGCCGGCAATATCCTAATTTTAACAAAACAAAGTTTTATCAACAATTAAAAAGAGTATTAATGTTCAAGAATGCAATAGAAAATAAATAAATGAGTTAAAACTCTACTCCTTTGACGAATCTAGTTTAAAAACAACATCTTTCGCACACCTTGTTTCATTTCATTGTTAGTTCAAGTTTTTCCATTTAGTATGGATATTTTCATTCTTAGAGCCCTAAAACTGCATATTTCTGCTTTTCTTCGACTTTCACGGCCCGTAAGTATGCGAATTTTTGAGTCTATAAAATCGACTCGGGGATATTTTTTTAGAGAATTTAATACCCTACAAGAATGTGCCTTGAAATTTTTTTCATCTCAAACGGTTCAAATATCATTGTTAATATAAAAAAATCTATTTTGCGCGTTATGTAAATGGGAAATTTCAAATGGCCAGCGATACCTCTTAAAATTGAGGTAACAATTAGTTCAAACGGGAGAATTTTTTCTCAGCAAATAAGTCCTTTTAAGATCACAGGTTCGATAGGTCATTTTTTTTTGGCTGACCCTAATATACGGTATAAATTAAATATTTTTAGCTAAAATCCTTAAAGTATGAAAAATATATACCAATGATATTTTATACCTGTAAGACGAGTGATTTGAAAATGAATCGTGGCATGGCGTGCATGAGATACACGGATGGACGGTTGGATGTGCGGCTTTAGAGGGGATCGAGGAGGAACGTAGGTCGCTATGGTAGGCGACACGATGTATACGGGCGATAGTCACGTGTTACTTGATTCACTTTAATCGTGACGTCATCTGCCTTCCTTCCGGTTCGGTTCGCATCCGGATGTGGGCTCGACGAGATGGTGAGGATGGGAGCGGGAGAGAAGGAGGCATTCGTCGTTGGATAGGGAAAAGAGGATTTGCACACTCGCCGATAGTAGAGAAGAAAAACCAACAAAGCTTTCAAATATCAATGAGAGAAACAATTTTTTAATTCGGGCCAAATTCCTTTACATACTTTCGACCGCCTTAATGATAAATAGGCTGGGTATAAAGTACATGTGTATAAAGAATGGCGAAATCAGCAGAGGAAGTGATAAATATCAATCAAACTCTGTGCAATTTGTACAATTTTCAAGTGAAATTAACGTCCGTGGTTTCATTTCGCGTTCTTATTTACGTGAACGCAGATACGTATTATTCATCTACGTATTAATTTTAGATCCAAATTGTTGTAGACGTAAGATTTGAAATACTAGACAAGAAACTCCGTTTCCAGCGTAACTGATCAATCCGCAAAGCATGATCGAGAATCCAATTTATAAATATACTACCTATCGTTCATTCATAACGCGTGCAGCTGTATATGATATGTGAATAATAAAGTTAACGAAAGGACAACGTGTACAAAGAAAATAAAATGATGATAATTATTATATTTACATATTGTAAAGAGCGAATTGCTAACGACCGAATGGTCCGTCGTCTGCTAAAATTTAATGCGCGTGCGCTGCAATCCGAAAGCGGTTGTTTGCCAGGGCGACCAACCGTCAC
Organism: Neodiprion lecontei; assembly: GCF_021901455.1. NCBI lineage: Eukaryota > Metazoa > Arthropoda > Insecta > Hymenoptera > Diprionidae > Neodiprion > Neodiprion lecontei. Next base: position 26,018,398 of record NC_060264.1, read on the forward strand.
GAACGTAACCTAAAAAATTTTGACAATTGTCGCTGGTAGTTGTGTACAACACCGACAGCTGTCAACATTTTTAAGGTTATATGCATCGCGGCGAACTATCGTCTAAATTTATGAGCGTTTGTCGCCCTGGCAAACAACTGCTCTCGAATTGCCGCGCATGCGCGTTCAATTTTAGCAGACGACGGACCATTCGGTCGTTAGAAATTCATCGTGTATGTATGGTAAAGTCAGAATAGTATCAAAAGACGTTCAATACGACCGAGCTAGGCAAGTAAAATAATGAAAAGAATAAAGAAAAGGAAAATAAGAAACAAATATCTCATAGTTCGAAAATTAATCGCGTAAGAGTTTTTAATCAGGCTCCGACGAAAATTTTCTACTTCGATAACCGGAAAGAAAAATGTTTCGTTGCTCGCAAGTTGGATTTTGAAAATTTCGTTTCGGTGACTTCTTGTTTTCTTTATGGTATTAAAAACATAAACAACCAACTCGACCTCGCAACGCAAATAAATTTTGACGAATAATAAGTTATTCAAAAACGATGCAATGTGATAATTGTTTGAAATTATATTACAGCTCGTTTAGATAATTGGAAAATTCGTATCAGGATGTTTGATCAAACTTCATAAAAATTTTCAAGTGCATTAATACGTGCAAATCTTTTTTTACAGGAGAACAAGGCAATTATACGCAGGGTGATTCAGGCGGTCAGTCAGTCAGTCAGTCTGTGAAGATATCTCTGAATGATTTCCCGTAGCAAGAAGTAAAGGAAAGGATTTTAAAAAACTGTAAGTGCCCTTTTTTTTACGATTAAACTAAACTTAAAATTTTAAATTTAAAAAAAAAAAAAAAAATGACATACAGCCTTTCGTAATTTTAACCTCTTCAATTACGAACGAACAACGGACGGTGGTTTTCGAATGCCACAATACATCGAACGTTATACTGCAAAACGGAAGACAAACCCGATTACGTTAAGATAACGTGGTTTATGCTGTGACGTCACAACCGCCGGGGTTGTTGTTTGATAAATTTATATAATCCGTTGTGAAAAGGACGTGATGGTTTTTTTCTAGCGGTTTCTGCGGGCAACGAAGGAAATTGATAAATTTCATACTGCATGCTCATAAATTAATACATGTATTATATTCTCGGGATATATATCCTTAATAGTTATGTTATTATTATTATTATTATTATTATTGTTGTTGTTATTTTTAAACCGCGACCGTGCAAAGACTGCTGTTTTTTTTTTTTTTTTTTTAAATCCCTCTTACAGTTTTTGGGAGAGCGGGGCGCGATCGGCGACTTAAAATAGACCGGAAGTTCGCGGGGATCGTTTGCCGGAAGCTCTGGAGTCGAATATAATCGTCGCCGTCACCCCGAGCTACGTTCATGGACGAACTATCGGCCCATTCTCACATCCTATTTACTCCTTACATCCATACAGCGTCGTTTGTTATATACTGTATTTTCAATCGACGCCGACAACGACGAAGACGACGATGAGAAATTCCGCGTCGCTTATCTTTTTTCCATTCTTTGTTCTTTCTCTTTGCTTCCTTTCGTATCCCGTGATTGTAATATAAAATCGGAGAATTAATGTAGTTGTGTATTGTTCGTACAGTACAATGCGTATGATCGAAAGGAAACGTGAAAAACAAAAGCAGAACGATAAGAATTAAGATAACGAGGTTGGGCTTGGTGAAAAATGTATGTTTGAAAATAAGATGCCTGTACATTTTGATACGATAAGAAAAATTTATCGTATCCGACGAATATCGTATAAATTCAACGAATAATATTGGAATAATTTCGAGTTTGTTTGAAGGAAGTAAGTCGGTACTGATCTTATAAACCGCGTTTCCACTTCCGCTAGACGCCGAATATTTTTTCTCGGAATCGTATCTGTAACGAAATAATAATAATAACAAAAGTTGGAAGGATACAAAGTACGCGATAAGTGTCACGTACAGATCGACGCCATCAATTATTTATCAAGAGATTCTTTCTCACAATCAGTTAGCAAAGCAGCAAAAAACGATCGTCTCGAAGTGACCGATTTTAACACTTTGTCCGCTTTTCCCGTTATTTGTGAAAAAAAAAAATAAATAAATAAATAAATAAAAATCATTGACAAAAGTATTTTCATTTTCATATGAAAATTCAAAATACCCAAAAACTGATCGGTTTTTGGATTAGAAAATTTCGAAGTGAAATATAAAAGTAAAACAACTCGTGAGATATGTACAGTGATTTTTTTTAATAGGAAAAAATTTGTTTTCGTAGATCATCTATAACGGTATTTTTCGCTCATTTTTCATTTCTTCTGTAATTACTTTATCGTTCTCGGGTTTTGCGGCGTTTTAAATTCATTCACGGTTATTTTTCTTAAACTTTGACCGCTCCAAAGTTGAGGGGTTACACTTGGATATTGTGCTGCAGCAAGTGCGGTGTAGTAATTTATACGACAACTCGTACAAGGCGTTGTTGACCATTCGTCGTCAGCAGCCACATTAATTTAGAATAGCTTCCGTTGGATCGTTACGATTAAGCTCTCGCGAGGCTGCTTAACTCCATCTTAATTAGTCTCGTTATAATTGAAGTATTATATACGGTACGAAAATAGAAATAAAGACACCGCTCGAGTTGACGAATTTTAATTTACACGCCCCCGCAGCAACGACGAGTTTCATTCCGCTCCTCCTCTTCAATCGGCGTACAAACCCAACACGCCGCGTGTGAGAAGAGCTCCTCGTTATTCCGCAAATTCATTTTTCTACTGATACGAGAAAACGTAAAATTCACAGCGGCGAATAAAAATTTAAAAAATCTGAACAGATACAAATTCATACGTATACGTGTGTTTTTCGTTGTTCCGTTTTGTTACTTCACACACTATTCTTCCTCTTTTTCTCAGTTTCGTTATAACTTGTGGAAATTGATTAAAGCCGACAGTAATTATCATCCTGCATCGGTTTAAAAAAAATTCTCAACTCGGCTCAGCTCTCGCGGCTCTCGGCTGTATAATCTATTGTACGTGGCTGATTATTTTTTATCTACTCTCGCGGGATCAGCTCAACGTAGGCATGTACTTCCGGTTGGCGTCAACGCCTTTGGAAACTTACGGTCGTCGAGGAGCACGATTCACTTACAGTCGCTTATTTTATCGTCTTTGTCGTTGTTACGATCGTTACTTATAACTCATACATAACGAATACCGCATGAATACCTGTAATAACGTAGAGTCACGTCATTTAATAGACGAAGTGTAACCATAATGAATTTTGACAATCCAACAAGAGGGGTAGAGATAGACGGAAAATTTAACAGTTCAAGCCGTCGAACGTTATTCGAAGAAAACAAGGAATACTTTTTTCATAATTCATTCCTCACGCTTTGACGTCGTCAATTTCTGTGAATAACAATAATAGTTGAAGAATTATTCTCGCCAATTTCATTGACTACATTTACACAAATCCTGATTCCGCGCTTCAGTGGCACGAGGTTAAAGTTACTAACGTCAACATAACGAAACACTAAAAAACAAATCATCATCTTTCATCAACGGAATGATATCAAGGATTCGAGTTTCCAAAATGTATAAGTAAGTTTTTGCCATCGTTAAAGTTTAACACATACCGAATTTCCTACTACAATCCTAAAGTAATTGAGAAGTAACGATTTTTTCTAAAGACGAATCGTCACGTCAACATTTCGTTCTTCAAACTTTTGTTGCAGTATTATACTCAGTTTTCTTCGATTCGTACGTAAACAAGTAACGTCCTTGTTTAACGGAGAAACGAGAAATACAAATAAAATCTAAGAAGGAATGAAAGAAGGGAAAAGAAACTCGGAGAAGAATTCGAAGGCAATTGAAGTTTACGTAAAGATTTCAGAGAATTACAAACCCCTCCTCCGTCTTTCCACGAAGAAGGTTTGCCTGGAACACGCGATGAGGATCGTTACCGCCTAGACCAATCGATATATACAATGAAAAAAAAACAAAACAAAAATCAAATATCTGAACTTCCGATTTTTTGATATCACTATTTTCTTTACCTAATCGTTGGTGAAGATCGTTGCTAGTCTGAATCCAGATTTTCGACCAGATTCTGTAGTGGCTTCGGCTGCCATTTTGAATTTCAGATTCAAGTCGAAAAATATCGATCCAATTTTGTAGAGAAATTCAAGTATCCCGAAAATTGAGTTATAACGATTTTTAATCAAGAGTTGCAAACGGGCGTGCTGTTTGACAGAAAAGAAAGAAGAAGAAAAAAAAAAATTCCCCGATAAATTCAAGATGGCGACCGAAATTCTGGATTTAGACCGTCAAAGAGCTCCCCCAACGATTAGGTAAAGAAAACAGTGATAGGAATACAAATTTTTATTCCAAATGTACGTACACTGCGACCTGGACTAACCGTGACAAACGGATAACAAGGGTTATTCTTATTTGCGGGGGCGTACGTACTAGCGCACATACAAACACATGTACAGACCGTTGGATTGATTCTGACACATTCAAGGCCACCGTCGGCGTTTGTTTCACACGTTGAACAAGTGGTGGCAGCCTTGAATGTGTCGGAATGGATCCAAGGGTCCGTACACACGTAGCGAGAAGCATGCCGGAGGATACGCGACGAGATTCACGTCGTATTCTACCGTGATACAATACACTTCGTGCACACACGAATAGGACGAGCATCACGAATATGTTTTCTTCTGTTCGTGCGCGTGTTGCGAGGCATAAGGGGGTCTCAGACGACGCGGCGAGACGATGATACGAAGTGAGAGAAAAAGATGAAAAAATTGTCAAAAGAAGCGGGAGTAGCTAAATCGACGTCTCGAGGAGCCGGACGAGTCTTTATATTTATATGTAATCCGCGCGATGTTCGGTCTACAAAGGACGAAGATCCGAAGTATCGGTGGTTTGTCATGAGAAATTAGATTGTACAACTGTAATAAATCACCTTTAAAATCTAACGACAGTTGAAATTACTGTCTACGTGGTGCTTTCGAAAATGAATCAGTCTAACGCTTATCTTCCCTTCCTCTCTACATATGTGTATATATATAAAATTCAATGTCCCTCTGTCCCGACTGTACTAGGATAACTTGAGAACTACCGAATCAAGTTGGATATTTTTTTTTCTTTGGATAGCTACAACGTGTTTGGCCAGGATTTAAGCTTTACTTCGTTACAATCAGATCAACAGCTTTTGAGCTATAACGATATTTGTAATCCGATTTGGAAGGGGATGACACTTATGCAAACGACGACTCAACTCTTTTACAGATAGGGAAAAGTTATGTCGAATAGTATTCAAGTTCTCGACGAGGACAAGAAAAAAGTTCGCCGGAGAATATGGCTATGTATAATAGTTTTGCCGCATAAGGATTTGAATATATTAACGGGCGATAGTAAATAAAATCTAAAAAACTAATAGGAGTGATTTAAATCAGATGAAATTAAATTGTTAAATAAAGTATAAAATGTTGAAAAACAAATAAACACAGAGTACATTGGCACTCGCCCTAACGGGATGTAACCACAAAATAAGGAGAAAAAAATTCGCACCGAGGTCGACCGACCAGCGAGCCATTCATGGATGAGTTTGAGCCGCCTCGCATCAGCCGTCATCGCACGGATCTCAAATACAAATAGCTGTACAGGTATGCGTAGTCGAAGGCGGTGTACCCAATACGCAATTTTAATAGTGCCGCAGCGTAATTCGTTTTTGCGTTACTTTTTAACCTCCATTTTTCTTCATACCGTTTCTTTTGCATCATCGCTGAACGGTTTCGTCGTGTATGCATATTATCATCATTTGGTTTTGATTTCTTGGTATTTTGCAGTTGCTTCTCACATATCTGGTATTCAACTGTCGGTGTGGTGTTTTATTATAAAAGGCGATAAACAATTTCGCAACACAAATGGATGACGAAATAACGCCTTTAAATTATGTCGAGAATCTTGCGATTAAATACGTGAAAAAATGCCATGCCGTTCGGGATTATAGAGATCAATTTTTTCTACGACATGTATAGGTATATATAGGTATGCATATATATATACACACGTATACGCAAACAGGATGATACCGATGATCAGTGATGCGTGCTTTTTGACATTGAAGAATAACTGTACGACATCTATATCTCCCTGAAGTTGGTGATTTATGTATGTCATTTAATCTTTAGTTTGGAATTCGCTACGGCTAGTTCAATTTTTCATGTATAACGCCGATAATATCATTTATGAGAATGAAGATTGGTAACGTTGATGCAACGGTGCGTGTTCAGGAAAAATCGTTACTTTCCACCTTTAGGTATGTCTAAAATTTAGTAAATCATGATAAATAAAATGTACTCATATTTTACAAAACCAACTCCTTGAAAGTCATTCAAAAATTGCGAACCAATGATCTTCTCCTCGATATTTCGTTACCAACTTTAGCCTCATGATCCTTCGTCATCAGACGCACTCGTGTGTTATAAAATTATTTGTCGGACACGACTCTAAAAAGAAAAAGAAATCCAAGTTTGCCGATCTTTTCGAAAAATTGGATAAAACTAGGACGAATCGACGAGTGCTAGTTTTCGAGACCAATTGATGCGAAACTCTTTGACATCGGCGTGAATGATTTTCGTTCGAACAATCGTATCGACGACATTAATACCTGAAATAATTGAAAAACAATGATTGTACCGAAAGAGTAAAATGATATACAGTCTCGTCATACTTGTTGCCGAATCGTTCCTTCCAAAATTCGGCGGCGTCGGATTTAGTGATGCGAAATTGATCGCCGGCAAAAACCCCGTTAGGAAAGATGGCCTTAAGCTCGGACAGCATGTGGCTAAAAACGAGGCTAAGCTTGGTGAGGTTTCGCCGATAGTGCGACGTCTCGTCGAACATCTTCTCCTTGCCCTCTTTGAACAATTTAATAGCCTGCTTGCACTTCCTCATTAGATTGTTAATGAATACGGAGAAGTGTTCGTTGCTGTGTAACACCTGCATTTTGTCCTCGTACTTGCTGTATATAAGCCTGAGCCGCTGGTAGGTATCCGGCAGAATATCGAGTATGAAAGGCGGCGAGTTTTTCAAATTCATACGCTGATGCTGGCAGAGCTTGACCACCTTGTCCATCAGCTTCCACGTCTTGTCGAGCATTCGCTTGTCCGTCGATAACTTGGGCGGCGTCATCGCGTCCGTAAAACGGCCCTGCAGCTTCTGGAATATCGAGCTTATGTGGACCGCTCGACTCCGGCTACCCTGACCCGACATCTTTACGTCCGTATCGCCTCCGTCCCTCCGACGACTAGAAAACTCCAACTCGCCACCGACGCGACGGCGCCCGAAGAACCGAACGATGCTCTTGCACTTCGCTCGCTCTCCAACTTACTTTTCGCCACTCGTGCGCGCTCTTCCTTCTTTCTCTATTGTCTCTCTAGATCCTGCCGTCCAACATTTTTATTCACTCGTGTCCACCGGACGGCAGCGACCACCACAGTCAACGCGGGCGGGTCGAAACACCGAGAAAACGCGAATAAATATCGGGCCGGTGGATATATCTCAAACGATATTTTATTATTTATCTCCTCTGCACCCTTACGTCACGGAACCACTGTCGTAGTACTTCTCGCACATTTTTCCCCCTCCCCCCCGCCCCCCTTATCGAATATGACCTTTTGTAACCTCACGAAATGCTCTTTATCGTTTTTTTTATTTTTTTTTTTCTAATAATTTACCGATTTTTCATCAGTAGACGCAAAACACTTTGCCTTTTAACGATACCTTTTTGTTTAAAAATTTTTTTTCTTCGACTATACGCCGTACGACTTGTATCTATTTTTCTGTGTATTGTTTCAGTTCTTTTTATTTCTCTTTTTCTCTTTATCTCTCTCTCTCTCTGTATTACACGCACACTCACACACACTCGCTCACTATCTGTCTCCTACTCTTTTTTCTTTGGTAGTTTTTCTCGTGGTTACTTCTAAGCACACGCAGTATTAACCAGCAGCAATAATAACCAAGACCGCGCACTTTTGTTTAATCCTATCCCCGAAACTCGTGAATAATTGTGATACGAGGAGGAACGAACCGTCGTTTTACGTGAAGCCGATGTGAGTTTTAACGCGCGAGAAGACGGCAACGAACTCACGACGCTAGACAGCATTCTATCGTCGTTTGATACCGTCGTATACCCTTTGGAAAACTGGTCACTGCCTCCTCCTCTTTCGCTCTCTGGGCTCGAGAACTCTGCCCAGGATTAACGGTGCCCCGATTATCGTTAACAGACGGGAAACTTGCCTCGGAAAATTTTATTACCCGGTGATTTCAACGTAGCCAGCGCCGTCGGCGGCCAGTATGGGAAGCGGAATGAATCAGCCGTACGTTGACAGTTGCCGGCTGCCCGCGCAGTTTGAAATTCAGACATGGTCGTTACGGTAAATGTTAAAAAGTTCGATAATAAACTGATTTTTCCCCCATCCTCTTGATTGAGTTCATGGTCGAAGGAAACGGATTATTCAAAATCAATGGAAATAACGAATAGATTTTCAATACAAAATAAAAATTATACAAAATATTTCACAGGGCAGTATAGGCATCGCGGCGTGAACGTAAATTTTGGTCATGACTTCCTAAATTACGTATGCCGCTTGAGAGGAAATTGAAAGGAAGAGTGGAAAAATTATTTGAATTTATATTTTTTTAAATGTATAATTCTTTTCACTGAAAGTAGGTCTGTGAAAAGTGATTATAGATAGGTAATTAGAGGTTTGGGAGGGTAAGATTCGTTCCCCCTGTACTGTACTATCGTTTATTCTCGATCGACAGCAATTTGTACATAACAGCTGAATTCACATAACACATCGCGTCGATGTGTTCTTTTTTCTTATTCATATACATACCTATATGTATATACATTTAATAATCACGCGTAAACACTTGTGTTTGACATGTGATACGCTGTTGTCATGTTACACATAATTTTGACTAGCTCCGGAGAACGTTTGTTAAGTAAGCCATTGCGTATTATAGTAAGAATCGGACACTAAAATAAAATATCATTGCTAAGAGAGCACGGTAATTTAGTACTTATTAAAACTCATTGCCAGCAAGGTGACTGTACTTCGAACTGGGGTAGAGGAAAATTAAAAAATAAAGAGGTCCAAAAACAAAATAATGAAACAGTGTCATGCATATCGATATTTATCAATTATGTTGAATTATTTTTAAACACTGGAAATCCGAATTGGGAAAAGAACTGTTAGTATGATGATGATGATGATGATGATAATAATAACAGCAACATTGAGAATAATTGACTGGATAGTCTTGCCATAATTTTCATCACCAACCGCAACGCCGCGACGTTTCGAGAATACGCCTTTTTTTATGTTGATTCCAACACACACTCGCGACAGAAATTGAGTCTTGGTGTTATGTGCTGTAAGATTTAATTCCTAGCTTTTAAAGACGTATCATTGTTCCAAAAAATAAAGCACAGAGGTATTTTTGACTGTGAAGGTGATAGAGAACGGAATGAACCCTGATTCTTTCTAAACTTGTATAGCGACTAATAGAACACGGGAATTGAATTTCGGAGGTGGTCCAGTTATGGCGGCCATGGACCGGCACCGCTGCCTCGTACTTATTACTACAATTTTTGATTAACTGGGTACTATAATTATATAATGTATATACAGGCTACCCGCCACCTTTTACGTTTTTTTGAAATTCAACTGCTACGCGTTGCAGACGCAGTTGGTTCGATGTCACCGATTTTCTAAATATTTACTCAATCGAAGAAGGATAAAGCTCGTCAATAGGAACCAACTCGCTGGTATCGATGCTAGCATCTTGTACCGCTCATCTGGAACAAAACGTGTACAGGTTACAGATTTATCCGTATAAGGTGCGCAATTTACAGCAAGAATCATTGTCGTTTTCGATTCGTAAAATTGTGCTTAAATATATAATAACAAAGCGGTTTTTTCTGTATGTATTCGTTAAGCGTTTGTAGCTCCGTCAGCAAAGTAGAAAACGCGATGGAAAATTTTCAAGTGACAATCGTAGATGAGGACTGAGGCCAATGACGGCCATAATGCATTCTATCTAAGAGCCACTTTGAGACTTTAGCCTATAATAACTTCGGTCAGCCAGTAATCGAATTCTAACAAGTGCAGCGATGAGCCAATTTCCTAGTGCTTACGTAACAGAAAAGCGTTTTCACTTTTTATTTTCAAACACAGTTTTACCCCTTCTGTGCCCCCGACGCCATGTTTCCGTTTAGGTGTTGAGGTTCACTGTGCCGATCAGTGATAATAGACAAGCAAGTATACGTCTAACTGTTAAGATCGGTAAAAGCGAGATGAAAAAATTTGAAATTTGAACCATTTGAATCCTGTATTGTAGTTTGTCCATTCGCTTCAGGCGTACCCCGCGTCACAACAAAGCGACGTCATATCGAAAATAAAATCACACCCAAGAACATTGAGTTTGCTGCATGCTTGAGTGTATGAAAAATCAAGCCTAATGTTTTCAGCGTAATATTGAGAATATGAAAATACCCGTGAACCCTTGAATCGAATAGACAAACTATACGGTAAAACTACTGTAAAATGCAGGAAATAAAAGTAAAGCAGAAATCTTTTGTAGAACCATGCAGCACGAAAGGCGTGTCGTATTATTGATTGATAGGCTATGCCAAGCCTACAATATTTGCTTAAATTTAAACGTATCCTTACATGTGACATACTTATATAGTTAGTAAATATTTGATTTTTATTATCAATCACAGCACAGTAGTTTTCTACCTTAAAGTACAACATCACATAAGTTACGATCGTAACTTTATTTATACGAACAAATAATCACTATAGGAGTTCAACAATCGTTACGAAAAGTTCTATGCAACAATGAACAATGAACAATCAACGATAAAGTCAACGATCAAAAAAATTGTGGATAAAAATGACTATTACGTATCCGTTTTACTTTTCACGGCTTACTTGGATCAGGGTACACGGTTGGATACAGTGCATGTGCTACGTTTTTTTCTAAATTTAATTTATTTTACAGAACGTGCAGGAATAAATATTACGGGGGATGACAGGGGATAGTGGGACGAATTAATTGCGTTTGCGGGATAGCTCAGAATAGAACGTGGTTTGAGAAAAGCGTCGGAAGAAAAAGGTAATTTGACGAAATGAAATGAAGTCGAACAAAGACATCACATGTAAAACAGTTATAAGTACATCAAGAAATCAAATTATCGATAGAAATTATAGTCCATAACTTATACGTTAGTTGTGCAAAAAATGGAGTCACATTTTGATAGCGATACAGCTTTCTGTACTCTATGTCATCGGATATCTTGTCACAATATTAATTTACACCTCGTACAGTATCCGCTCCTCCAGAAGTACATCCAAAGCATGTCAAATTTGTCCCGACAATTGGACGCGCTTAATTTTTACAAATTTATTTACAAAACTCAGACAGGGAAAAGAAAGGAATGATTACTAGCACTGAAGAACCTCTTTACGAAATACCTACGTAAATCTAATCTCTAAAATACATCTACTGTACAGGCTCCGCATGCTCCAATATCTTAAGCAGGACACGGAGGATTGCTGAGTACGTTTTCACTCGCGGTCGCTAATCGTTCCAATTTCAATTCTTTCGGTGATGTAACTTTACCTGTCATCTGGTCAGACATCTTTGACGTCGACCATCCCAGACTCCTTTGAACAGCCATTTTCCACTTAGTGTATCTTGCGTCTCTTTCTGCAAATAATTACACGTCAATAGTCGAGCGGACAAGTTGTTTATTCGGTTGAACAACTACTTGTTTATTTTTTTTTCACGATTTATATTTTTCCGTTTAACTTTTAACACTGTTGTTCAAACCCACCTTCTGGCGTTGTCGTAGGCAGAAAAGTGTCGGTGGGAACAGTCTCTACCTCTTCACCTTCCAGCTCCCAAACATCGATGCCTTCCGCATGTCCCGCTGCCATCGCCACACCCAGCGCCGTAATGTCAGGCACAGTTGATCTGACTAAAAATATCAAAAACGTTTACTGAACGTCGTCCAACCTGTGCACATACGTATTTTTACTCAACGTTAACAGTTTTTCCCCCCTGATCTTGTCTAACCTTATCAGCGCCCTCTTTAAAATACCTGTTGCAAAAAACCCGGAACGATCTCGTGGAAGGTTTAAAAAAAAAAACTCTTCACCGTTCGAATAATTACTCACAGACTGGAGTGCCGCATAGATCGGCTTGCAGTTGCATCAGCAAGTTATTGGTCGTCATCTTTCCATCTGTGTTTAATTTTGTCAGCGGGAAACCACAGTCCTTGTGCATTGCCTCAAGGATATCCCTCGTTTGGAAGCAAACAGCTTCTAATGCGGCTCTGATAATGTGCTGCTTCGTCGTGAAGGCGGTAAGACCGCAAATAATACTTTTGAAACGAGAGAAACTCAGTTATTTCACCGCGGTTAAAAACAAACATTCTGATGAAACGTTTAATACCCTCTGGCGTCTTTCCTCCAGTAAGGGGCGTAGAGGCCGGAAAATGCAGGGACGAAGTACACATCTCCCGTGCTGAAAACGCTCTGCGCCAAATCTTCGCTCTCTTTAACGTCATCAATCAACTTGATGTTGTCTCGAAGCCATTTTATTGCCGCCCCGGCTACAGCGACCGAACCTTCCAGCGCGTAAACAGCCGGACTGTTGGGACCAAATTGATAAGCAAGAGTGGTTACCAGACCGTGAGATGATTGAACCCTCTGAAACAAAGACTTTGTATAATAATTGTATTTCTTTTTTTTTTATTGTTTCGCTTTGTTACTGTAATTTCATTGAACAGCCTGCGAGAAGAAACTTCCGACAAGTTATTGCGCAACTCTACAACTTGAATAATTGACCTTAAAGACGAACCGTTGTTCCCGTGTTACAGAGTAAGAAGCACCCGCTTCTGTACGTATTCTTGGCCTGGCCTTGTCGTAGGCAGTTTTGACCCACCAGAGCAGATTGCTGGTTGCCGAGTATCTGAAGATAAAAGAGAAACGGTAGAGAGAAAAACATCAGTCAACGAGACGCTGCAGTGTCAAGAAAGTTGACACCGGTATATCGGATTTCAAAAAGTTATTTGAGGATTGAAAATTTCAAAGGATTTCGCTGAGACTCATGTTTTAATTCTTCGTCAGCTTTGCAAACGTTTGGCGAACGTATCTATTCACAATTGAAGAAATTCAATCCTGATCTCAAGTTTTTGTATGCTTCGTTTTTATTTTTTTTTTTCTCTTTCATCAAAAACTCGAAGTTGAACCAAATAGCGAAACGTAATAATAATCACCCCGGATATAGTGATGCCCCTCAAAGGTCCAACCGCTACCTTCCCGTATATTTCCGAGCTGCTTTTGATGTCCGGCAAGAGTTTCATCGGGATGTCGAAGTATCTGCAGAGGGTCGGGTCCCAGGAGAGGGTCTCGATGTTCATCAGCATCGTCCTCGAGGCGTTCGTAACGTCGGTTATGTAGAGTCCCCTGTCCTTGCCGCCGGTCAGATTCTGTAAGGGCATCGCGAATAGCAAATTAGAGGAGGAATGTCGATCGTCGTTTCCGAATTCCCTGTCTGTAAATCGCTTACCCAGATCACCCAGGTGTCGACGGTTCCGACCTTGCATCTTCGCTCCCGCATCGCTTTCCATACTGTCGGCACGTTGTCTTTTAGCCACCTTATTTTAAGCGCAGAGAAATATGGACTCACCGGCAAACCACAGAGCGGTTTAAGGTGGTTTTTACTCTGGTCTGGAAACTTGGCGATGATTTGGTCCACGGTAGCAGCTGCCCTGATGTCTGACCAGGCTGAAAAAGAGGGTGGAGGAACCGCGTCGATTAGATATTGGCAACGCTATAGTCAAATTTTAAAACCATTTTGCTAACCTATCGCGTTGTAGAGAGGCTCGCCGGTTGTTCCGTCCCAAGCGACGATCGTTTCCCGCTGATTCGTTACGCCAATCGTGACTATGTCCGTCACGAAAAGACCCAGCCCTTCGAATTTTCTCAACACTTCCTTCACGCAGGCCTTTACAGCGAATAGTATTTCCTTCGGGTCCTGTTCCACCCATCCTTCTTGCGGGCTGTGCTGCTCTATGTCTATCTGATGGGATGTTACTTCGGCCACGTGTTTGGCATTGAATACCTAAGAAGTGCATCGAATTTGAGAAATAAGGTTCCACCATATTTTACACGATCTCACCGATTACTTTAGGTTAATTTCGAATCTACAGCACCGTTGCATCCTATCGGGGACCAAAAACACGCTAGTTTGGCTCAACCCTTTGAGTCATAGTGGAAAGTATACTTACCGCCTATTTTATATCCATTTTTTGTGTATTTGGAGAACTTTGAAAACATATTTCTTTACGGATTTTCAGATTTTGAAAATTCAGTATGGTGAATCCAATCAGCAACCCCGAAAACTCCTGCACAGAGTTTTTTGACCGTATTCGATCAAATTTGAAATTTTCGTCCGCCGTATTGGATCCATCATCTTGAAGTTTTGAAATCCGATTTCAGATTCGTATTCAGCGACCGCAAAAATCACGGAGCGGTACTCCCGAGACAAAAACTATAGACTAATATCTTGTTAGAAAAGTTGACTCAGCACAATAATGTGTGACTCGAAGGGTTAAGGCCTGATCGGATCAAATACTTACAGTCGCTAAAATTTACGCTGTTGCCGGGGTGATCTTTAAGGTCTTGCTAAAATTTTTCGATATTAGGCGATTAGATATGTAACACTACCTGCCGCCAAGTTCTCGAGGTATGGTATACGTATAGATACATCTATACATCACTTGCTAATAACATACAAGCCTGTTTATACCGCCGCTGATAATAATCCTAATCCGCACAACCAGCCAGAGATAAGACGCGCGGAATATTTTGGAAATAATTATTACTTTATGCCAGGTTGTAAATATTACCGGTCGCTTTTACGGTGTATAGATTTTATGGTTCAAATTGAGCGCAATTAGTATCAGTTCGTTGTGGAATGTATTAAGCGGGGGAAGAGAAATTAATTTTTACTTTTGATGGAAATTTTAAGTTACGTCGTTGCCGGACGATTTGATTGGCATTATGTGAAAGCATATTTTGAATTCACACCCACGGTAATTGTGAAATTGCTTGTCAGTGCCAAAGTTGTTATTACACGTTACCGTATATAATACAGTTTATTGGTGATGAACGATCAGATAATGTCATATGGTTACACCGCGAGCAAATAATAAAATTAGTACCTCGGAGCAATAAGAACAATTATTAAGTATTACGAGCATTACATCGCATGAATTAGGCTCTCGTTTAGCAGATTGACCGGTTTGAAAAATATATCACACGTAAGATTGCCTAGCTTATTTACAAGCTACATTTGCGTGTCGTTTCACCGGATTATGAAAGCCGTGACCCTGTGTGCAGTATAAAATATATAGGACATACATCGAGCAATAACCTCAGAATTCCTTGTATTTGCTCGTTCCATAATGTGCTGAATCAATGTTTCTGATACGTCGGAAGTCGATGAAACAAAAACGCCGAAATTGAAGAGAAAAAAAAATAAAAACGAATAAATAAAAATACTGCTAAGCCTCGTATTAATATTAAGATTTTAAACAAATTAACGTGAACTTGAACGTGACAACTGTTTTTTTTTTTTTTTTTTTTTTATTACAAGCATAAATTCCTAGTAGCGCGATCGTACGTGAGAAGATTATTTTTTCATGTTAGACACTAATATGTATATAATTAGACTGGTCCAAAAAATCCAGTATTATTTTTTTTTCAAATTCACACGTTTAATAGTTGCAGGAAGAGGAAATAAGGCGCCTGTGAAAACTTGAGACGATAATGTTGACATTTAGTGGTTCCTAAACGCAATTTTTAATTTTTTTTAAGACGCGAAAATAATTTTAGATTCATTCTGAATTTTGTAACTCAGTAACGAGGCAATGCACATAAATTTTCGATATAAATTTTTGTAGGGAATCGAATGCTCTACAAAAAAGGTCTCTTACAATTTTTCGATGACTCAAGTCTTTCAACAGCTAATCAAGGTTAAAGTTGAAATCATGTAAAAATTTACTTTCTTCGAGATTAAAAGCGAAAATTTCTTAGAATCATCACTAAATTTTGTGGTTTTTTTTTTTATAAAGCATTTCAACCACTATAAAATCACGTCATTCGATTAATTTTCAACTCGAGCAAATTCATTTTTTGATAAAAAAAAAAAAGAAAAAAAAAGTGCCTTTAAAGTGGAATTATATATATTACATATTATTACTTGTAACAATTAGAAAATAAATTTGCTAGAGTTGAAAATTAATCGAATGACATTATATTATAGTGGTTGAAATGCTTTACTAAGAAAACCCGCAATATTTCTAGTATTTTGTGATTTTGAAAAAAAAGAAAGTCGTTCTTCTTTGGACCTAATGTATATCTACGTATATTATATTGTATTATAGGAAATAGTCGTTACTGGTATGTTTTTTTTTCCAATTTTTTACCACAAATCTCACGGTCCTTGTGCCCACATCTATTACTCCGATGAGAGGTCCGGTTCTTTTTGTCGTCGCAGGCATCGCTTCTGTAATCATACCATATAGTTATAACGTACCAATTTAATTTTCTTTACCATTAATCATAATCGGTCTTGAATCTTCTGCATCATGATTCAGCGCACCTTTTCCTTCAGTAGGACTCACTTTTGAGGAAAAAAACATTTGTTCCGGCTTGACGAAGATTTGATATCTTTTCAAATTAATTAACTAATCGTTTCTTAAGAGCTATGAATATGAGGATAAACAAGAAAAAATAATTCGAGAAAAGCCTTGTCTAACAATAGATGCGAATTTAAATACATTATCGTATTGTTATATTCAGGAATAAAATTTACGGTTCTGTACAAACACGCTTACCGGTTTTCATATCCAGCTTCGATGTTTAAGATGCTATTTATTTATCGTATTTTCGATAAATTAGGCGATTTTAATACAAACGTTATTCAATTCTTTACATCGACTTATTTATTTCCTCGTTATACCCTCAATCACCGATTGTTCTCATAGTTTTGAAATTTATTGTATATTTTATAATTTACTCAGTAATGTGCGTAAAAATAAAGAAAGTACGTTCTCGTTAGGTTTCTACGTTAAAAATTAATAAACCAAGTTTAACGGTTACAACTTATAAGAAAAATTTTAAATTAAAAAAAAAACAAAATATTTACCTGTATTTACGGTACGAGGGAAGAATATTATATATTCAACAATTTCGAAAAATTAACAATTCACGTATATGCACATATATATAGCATGTACACATCTATCTATATAACCCGCGCGCATGTGTATATAATAGATGTGATCACGAACGTCACGAACGATGGAATGTCAGGGAATGGTTCGTCGTTCTGCGCTCTCGGCTATTTGAAACCAGAGCTGGAGATGGGGAAATGATGACGTAATCGAAATACGAGCTTCCGATTGGCCCGCCAAAGGGGCTCGTCACCGTCCGGCCAAGCTCGCGTTAATGCGTGTGCGTGACTGTGTGTCGAGAGAGAACGGCTACGCGTGCGAAGGCCGCGGGAGGCGGGAGGCGAGTAGCGAGTAGCAAAACGCTTAATCGTAAGCAAGAAGCGAGTGCTGCACCGTATGCGTAATAATACAAACGCGATCGCTTCTATGGCCGCGAAACGTGTCGCCTCGTCCTCCTCCTCACCCCCTCCTCCCTCTCACCTTACCTCACCTCACCTCACCACCACGTCACGCAATTCATACCAGAAATCATTTATGGGTGAGTCACTGCGCGATGCATACTATGCACACATAGCATAAACCGCTCCTGGGCAACAAGGAAATCTTGAAAGTTGGTCCAGCGTATATTTATAAGCATACTATGTACGTTTTGAAAGTGCGATACGGGGGGGGGAATAATATGGTACTGAAGTGGAAAGTATCGGGTAACGAATTAGAGTTAACGGTGTAAAATTGTATGTATTCAGGCAAGAACTGCAGCATAAGGCGTATAAGAATGAAACTTCGTATGTTGAGAAAGGAGAGAGAATAAGGGAGCTAGAATACTTTGCTTCGTACGTGATTTAGCCGTATATATATAT
The DNA here is from genome assembly GCF_021901455.1 of Neodiprion lecontei. Classification (NCBI taxonomy): domain Eukaryota; kingdom Metazoa; phylum Arthropoda; class Insecta; order Hymenoptera; family Diprionidae; genus Neodiprion; species Neodiprion lecontei. Next base: position 26,036,594 of record NC_060264.1, read on the forward strand.
ATATATATATATATATACATGTATATCTGTGTGAAGATGACCTCACGCGGAGGTGTGACGTATTCGTTATCGTCGAGCGTAGTTTTCAACTGCACCTCGCGACTTTGGCCGATGTTTTGTACCTCTGAAAGTCGCTTGTTGGATGAACCGAGACTGCGTGTCTCTAGAGAAAATGTGAACGAACAAATAGTTCGTCATATGTTTGATGATATCGAGTTATTCGAGTTAAAGAAAGGAGATAAGAAAGATCAAGAAAATTCGAAGTTGACGGCGAACGTTTTACTCCAATGAGTGAATGCGTGCATGCGTATAGAGTTCGAGAAATTATAATTACTGATAAGGTATTGAAGTTCTTTGTAACGCTGTTAAAGGTATAATATACATTGGATTACACGTTGACCCCTGATAGCTTCGTACTGTAGAGGAAACAGGTTCTCGTCTTGGTAAACAGTTGATGCATGCATACATTTTTTATTCGTATTTTTACATCGCATGTCTTATTCGATTTTTATCCCCATTCCATGTTATTATACATATTTGGCTCAAGATTTCGGAACACCGCTGTCGCGCCCAAAACGCGATAATGTCGATAGATCCGTTTCCCGTATATTTTCTATACAATACATTAGAGGATGTTGCACTGTTTTCTATTAAAGAATTCTTCAAATCGATTACAATCCAGAATAAAAATAATAATAAAAATAGTTCTACTAATGATGATAAATCATGTCTAGTTGGAAAACGGTAATTAGTATATATACAATAGTGCAATAACGGCACCGAAATATATTCGTTTACTTCTTTAAATACGTAAATGCCAGTGATACTGATATTAGTCGTAAGTTTCATCAACGAGATGTCAACCCGCTCGACCTTTGATAAAGAACAACGCGGAATGTATCAGCTAGTTGTTGATGCATGATAATATCGAGGAAGCCCCTAATTTCGAAAGATGCATTTTGTCATTTTATTACAGTGGATATGTAAACAAACGTGTGGCAATATTCCGTATGTACTGTATTAACTTCGTGTTTTCAGATAAGTCACTACAACTTGTTGGCAAATTTTATACATATGAGGTATTCCATGCCAACTGAGAGGACATTTTCCCTGACTCCCGCCAATTTGCTTCATTATTTTTTATGTGATTCTACAACCTAAAAAAAGAACTCACTATTTTTTTCAGATTTTTCATCCCAACCATTCTTTTTTAAAAAATGTTACAAACATAACATATGTTTTGTATACGTACAAAATAAAAAAAATTATTCCTTTAAAAAATTATTTAAAAAATACAAAAAATCAATTCTCCACTCTGAACTATGGCTCAAAATGTTTGTTTTAGGACCTAGAAATTATGTTAATTTTTGTAAAAAAAATAATAAATGGCGTTTTTTTAGGACCATAAAAGGGTTTGTAACATTTCTTAAAAAAGAATGGTTGGAACGAAAAATCTGAAAAAAATGGTGACTGCTTTTTTTAGGTTGAAGAATCATATAAAAAATAATGAAGCAAATTGGCGGAGGTCAGGGAAAATGTCCTCTTAGTTGGCATGGAATACCTCATATATACCTCATATATTACGAACGTCGATAATGAACCAATTAATTTATCGATAAGTTGGATTTATAATTGTTATTATTTTTGTCATCTCTTTGCGGTATATCAACGTTTAATATCAGATTAAGAAACAAGAAATATTTTAGTTCACAAGGAAGATGTAAAGCGAAGAAATAAAAGATAATACTTAATATCACGCGAGAATTCTCGACTAGAACTATTTTTATTTTATTTTATTCTAAATCCAGGCAAATGAAAAATCTTTAAGCCCGTGAATTCATTCGAGTTATTTTAGTAAGCGGTCACGGTCGCGACTACGAGACACAATATTACGACGTAGAGACTGTGTTGAGCATTCCGTGAAACTTTCGATTTCGTAAAGAAGATAGAGAATCGGTAAAGGAAGGAGGAAAACTCGCAGAGAAAAAGACGAAGGAACTTGTTCGTTACCGTAATACGTTTGAATTTCTGCCACGTCGATATCAATGCACAATATTGGAAATAATTTAAAGTGACGTGGGCACGTGCTTTGATTGATTATCGCAGATACTTGCAGCTGGTAAAAATTCAGTCAGGTTTTTATTTTTTCATGTTTGAGAAGAAAAAGTGAAAAATCATTTCACTCGAAGGATATAACAACCGGTATTGTAATTAAATTTCGCGTTACTCTGACAAAAAATCGATTTCGTTTAGCCTTAAGCTTGAATCGTAGCGTGCATTAATTTTTTATCACAAATATAATAATTTTATTACCCAAATATATAAATTATATTTTTATCAAATTCAGAAAGAAACTCCACGGAGTATCTGATTTATTTTTTATGTAATTTGAATTCGTACCTGTTCCAGCCGGATTGAAAGCAAAATATTGCCAAGTACTCCCTTTGCGTTGCGACATGACGATTTGTGTACGAATCAGGAAGTGTTCGAAGTATCTACGGTTATGAGAATTATCCTCGAGTTTTTTCTCGTTCACATGTAGATCCGTGAAAAATTTCAATCACTGATAACCATTCTAACCAAAGCTTCTTTCATAACTAATACGAAGAAACACTGTTTTTCCCACGCGAAAAGTTGCATCCATTTATCAACTTTGGTGGGTTTAAACAACCCAACGGTTCCAGAAGAACAAACACAACGTAAAATCGGCCGATGGATGTGAAAAACGAAATCGTAATACGTTTCAGAAAAAGATCGCGGAAGAGATGAGGAAAAAAACGAAACACTCGCCGATTAAAATTAAGGATACGTATTATAGAAACCGACGGACGTAATTTTGAGATCCGTTGACGCGAAAGGTTTTTCATAAACTGAACCGTAATTTTTATCTGACTTAATTATCCCAGGTATACGTACAATAGATATGCATATATCGATTCGTTTTGACCTCAGCTCAGATTGGCACAACACGTGAGTTTCGCGAGGCCAAATTCTAAACTTAGATTTTTCTCCATATAGTCACCGACATTTCATACGTATACGTACAATACTATAGGAACATTGCGCACCTGTGTATGATTTATGAGGCACGTCCGTTTTAGTAAATCGTTCAGGTTTAACTTCTGTGCCGAAATGTTAGTCGGGATCATGAATGAACTAAGTGATTATCGGGAATTGTTAATCTTTCGGTGAATTTGGTGCGTGCTCTATTTCCGACAGCAAATTCTTGCGGTTTTTTTTCTGGCCCGAATCCTTCACGGATCTTGACGGTGAAATTGAAATTCGGAGTAAATAAATATAGTTTTTAATTTTTTTCTCCATTTTTCTAAGGTCGATGTATTCAGTCGATGCGGATTACTTGTATATAGAGGGGGGCTCGTTTTCTCGTGTACATGTGAAGATAAAACGGAAGTTGTGTTTTATCAGGTTTGTGATAACAGCTGCGCTACCATATTTCTATATTCGTACACACGTACGAGACGCGCCTATAAACGTGGATTAAACTTTGCCCGACACCGATTGGCATTCGGTACAATTTTTCACCACTCATTTCAAGTGTACATACTTATATGCGCCTAATCTATAATTATCAATGTATAATTTAGGTTTGGATTAAAATCGCACGCAGTAAAGCAAAAAGGTTCACGGTTTTTTTTTTTTTTTTTTTTTTTTTACCGTCCAGTCAACATATAACCGTTTTGGCATTTACTGTTATTTTAGCGAAGTAAACTTGGCCATTGCACTTACGTTTTCGGTATTCTTCCTTATATATGTACTAACGATCGATCCCTCTTCTCGATTCCGATGTGTAGGTGATGATGATTTCTCTCTATCGTGATATCGAATGATATCACAAATGTATCAAACTTCTGACAATTAATTATCGCTGAAGGTGCGCCTACCACCATTTTTTTCATGTTTCATTAAGATTCTTTTGATACAATCGATATCTGTGATGTAATTAGAAACTTTTGATCCGTGCCAGATTTAGAATACTCCTAAAGTAATTTGAAACTATTTGGTTATATGAAACAAAGGATACATGATGAATAAACAGCAAGACCTATGTGGTTTCATTCTCATTTTATTCATTTGATATAAATTTTACAAATCGTTTTTTCATTCGGCTAGTTTAACGAGGAAGTCAAATTAAAAAATATGCTACAGAGTATCTGTGTCAAGTTTTCGTAACCTTTATTCGTCTTCGTCAATTATTTATTCAGCTGCGAAGCAGATAAAATTTTATTTGTATACAGCACAAAAAAAAAATAAATAAATATAAAACGCCGAGGAAAGAGAATGACGCGACCTTGTTCATGACGATTGAAAATTCTCTCTTTTCGATTTGAAATTAATTCGAGATGGGGATCAACGGTGTTATTCAATAAAGAAAAAGTCGTTGCTCCAGGGAAAAAGGAAAGAGGAAAGAAAATCTTATATGATCAATAATAACTGAAAATTTTTTCACGTTTTTCTCAACCATCGGTCCAAGCAGAGTGTTTTATGCATTTGATTCGGCATTTAGAGGATTCTAGCTCGAATAATGTTCAATTAGTAAAATTAGAAAAGTTCGCCAACTACTAAAACTATGATGTTGTTCATCTGTACGGTTGCGCGAGAGTCAAAGTACAACTGCGCAGAGTAAAAGGAAAGGAGGAAAGAGAACATGAAATGAAATGAATAGGAGTGCAAACTATGTACGTTGTTTGTCAACTTAATTACGATGAAAATATTTAATGCGTAAAATGTCTTCAATTGCTTGTATTAATTATGTTAGCCAATGGAATAGTTGTACTGTTCATTCTTGCGTAACTTTTCAGAACTTTGGACTGCAGTTGATGCTTCGCCGCCTGTAATGATATAAACATTTCCCAAGACGGTGTATCGACATGCAATACCAATCTGTGCGTAATCCATGATGTTGGTCAAAGTATATACACCATGTTATCGAGATGTAGAGTTTATTTCAAACTCTATTCACAAAGCGGTTTCAGATTTATCAACACAATATGATTGGGGCGTGTTACTTTGACACTGTAAAGAATTCGCATGAATAATATTTGCAGATTCGCATAAAATATGATCCGTGTGGAATGTTCCGAGGTGAATAATTGTAAGAAATAATGAGGCAAAATGATAATCGATTTGTTATATGCAGTGTAATAATAGTTCGCCACGTTTTCCCCTAACCGTTGCACACGGTAAATGGGGTGTCGAGTTAAGGCCAATTTCCACGTGTATTTAATGAACGACGCTTAGGTATACAGCAATGATGATGGAACGGCGTTGTAAAATAGATTTCAAGGCTAATTTATTGCCTCTGCTTAATTGTCAATTAATGCTAACGCCTCGATCTCTGCGATAAAATTGACTCGAACGCGGCTACTGTGATACAGAATCGTGAATCTAAATTACTGCCAAGTTATAACCTAACACTGCATTCATTTATCGATTCTTGCGTAGGCGGTGCACAACCTCGAGGTGTATAAAAGTCTCTTCAGCGGAATCGTCTCGCGGCCTTTTTTTCTAATCGAATACTTATAAATAAACAATGTACGCTTCAACATTCGTTCAAATTTCCCGCGAGACAATGTCCACCGACATTTTTTCTTCTCGCAGTTAACGATTCACCCGTGTATGTAATATATGTTTGGCACTGTAACTTTTTTTTATAAAGAAATTTAATATTGCATTAGTCGTAATTGTGATAAAAAAAGGACGAAAAACTGTTCCCGTCTTTTATCGCGTTTGAATTTCCAACGTGGCAGCCTGCAGGTTGAGTGTAGGTTTGCCGTACGTCAAGCGGTAAGCATAAAGTCAGTGCAGCGACTACGTTAATCGTACTAACCGGAAACATAGAAGGCCAAGACGTCGTTTAGATATTGTCTAGTATCGCAGCGAGATTTGACATATCGTTCGAAACGTACCACGTGATTTATCCGAACATCATTTCTAATGCGTGAATTTAGTTGACAGTGATTTTTCACTTACAGTCTGCTCCGATCGAGCGCGGCTACTTTTGTCGTCGATGGCGCTGCTGGTGGATGAAATACTGGATTCCTTTTCACACACACACCGTGAAATTTTAGAGGCAAATATTATATAACGAATGTAAATTAAGGTGACATGCGAACGAGGGGATATGAATCTTCGTTTAAGGTATATATTCTACATATTTAAATTTTACTACTCATTTTCACAACGCGATTTCGACGACCGTCGTCTGCTCGAAATTTCCCAATGCGGTTGGGCATGGGCACATGCCTTTGGCAAGGCAAGGAGCACGGATACCGTGCGCGAAATGAGATTTATGCATTCGCTGCCAGAGATGAACCTCGACGTCTACGAGCGGAGACTTATTTTCAACCACAAACGACAGGTGGAGTCGCCATCCGAGATATCGCAACTCTATGGCTTTAGAATTTTAGGTCATTCACTTCACCTTCAGATATGTCCAAAATCTACGTTACCGTCCGTTTCCCTCGCCTGGTAATTTCATCACGTACCGTTCACAGAAATTTTCCCGTCAACGTATGTATGATATTGGAGCTACAAGCCACAATCGGAGTTGGATTACAGATAATATTCAGATCCAAGCACAGTTATTCACACGAAAAAAATACAAGTTTCCCACAGCAAAATGGCCATCATTTTTTGTGAATTTTTAATCTCATAAATACGAAGTACGACACGGTACCATTATGACAATGATCCCTGAATTGGGAACATCAACGTTTTCGTATTTCTTTTAACAAATTGACTATACTAAACATTTCGAGGAATTAAGGCATCACTCCCCAGCTTACAACAGGAAGAAATAAAGGCAAATAAGTTCATACATTCAAGAGCAACACATACACCTTTCGTTACAATATCAATGGAAAATCTGTTATTTATTTTAAACATCAAAAGATTGTAGTTCATGGTACATACAATTCTCGATACAATCAGTGAAAAAAGTTTAGGAAATATTTTGGTCTCTTTTTTATGCCTAGCAGTTAATTTGCGTATGGAAATGTATCTGTCAATGTCGTGACAACTTAACAGAAATTAAATTTCCCAACTTCATTCAGATACCGTTACAGTTACAATCATAGGTCTTATTAATGATAAATATTCCAACTCGCCGAAGGGAGATTCATAGTATTCAGAATGGCCTCATTTTGTAGAATTCTCTTGGAAATAGCAGCTGTGACGTATAAATTTTCATTCAATTTTCCAACACTGCCAAATGTGAATACCTGATTTCGAGAACGAATCCAAGATTTAGGAACTTTTTCATATTCGTCAAAATCATAGCAACACCAACAATGCTTGCCGCAAATTGGTTCTTTACACATCCGGTATCCTGAAACCGCTGTACCTACTATCAGTTTTTCACTTAGTTTATACTGCGAATTAATAGATATCGTTCCATCACAGTACATAACAGACCTATCAAACTTGTAGGTTTTATCACATTTTTCAACAAACAATCCTTGGATTAGTGACCCTCTTCCTGAGCCGATTACGTAATAGGAACTACACTTGCAAGACTGCATGCAGTCGTTAAGGTATGAGTTTATTTTTCTGAACAGGCCTGAGATTTTGGGTTCTAAATGTGAGAAGTCTTCCGCTAGAAAGTCATTTCCTATGTTCAGTGATTGTGCGAATTCCAGTTGTGCAGGGGTTAAATGCATTGCAGGTGCCCAACCCAGAAGGTTCTTAGTTGGCTTAGTACATGTTATATGAGATTCTACCGCATCTGGACGAAGTCCATTTGGTAAATCCCAGAACAAGTTTTCTTCGCAGGGATCTTTGGTGTACTTGAAGTCAGCCATTATACGCAGAGCTGCAATTCCAGGGGCTGGATAGGCTTCATAAAAATGATGTGTCTTGGCATTCACCTTTCCAAATGTGTATCGAACGCCAGCAATCTTTTCGTTACTTGGAAACACTGGTAAATCGAATTGTCGATTACAGTCATCAGGATCACAAAAGTCCCCGATTCCCTGAAGATATGTTGGTATTGGTGAAGGAGACCTACTTAGGGATTTGAGCAGGAGTAGTACTTCATTGATAAATCCCGAATCATTCACACTTGAACCAGAAAGTAGTTTGGCGAAACAGTGCCACAATAAAAGTACTGCGTAGTACTGAAAAACTGATTCTGGAATCGCTGCAAAATTTGGGTGTGTCCCACAGACAGCCGTGTACACGCGAGGCAATAATGACACAAAACTGTCGGTCGTTATTGTAAATTTCCTTGAGATTATATTTTTTGTTAAAGGCAGCTGCCTGTTAGGAATTTTATAATCAATTGGATCTTTTGAATCATCGAATACACACTTCCCCGTGCACTTCATGTCGATTTGTCCTTCCGTTGGGCTGAGTTCGTTGATTGTATCACTTCTGCACTATACTGTTCTTTTTCTACTTTCAACTACTTTTTAGCAAGCAAACATACAATTTCACAGGCGCACTTGTGAAGTACTGTTAAGTATTTACTGTAAGATTAACTGGACGGTGAAAAGCATCGAAACTATATGTCGATGTGTGTGCCGCGTTTGTCTAGATTAGCTTTGCCCAACAATGGCAATTGACTACTAGCGAGTGCTATGAGTGACAAACTGATAAAAAGAACGGGGAACCACAGTTTACATAGGTATACCTTTACGCATACCAACAACGGGATTCCCCGGACCTGTAGTACGGCTCAAATCACGTAATTTAAACACAGGCAGTTACCGACATGCAACCGTCCAGCAATCGAAAATTAGTTCCGAAACCCTATTTCGTGTTGCAGAGCGCTCTCAAATGAGCAACACGAAAAACGCGAGCGTGTGCGCTCTCCACTGAATTTCACCCAGCGCACGATATTTGCAACCTAACCTAACCTAACCTAACCTAAAAATAAGAACTGAGGTTGTCGATTACCGTATACTGTGAAATATGTATATGGATATCACCGTGGTTATCGATAGATATCAACGGGTAATAAGTAAAAACTAAGTAGAGGAGGTAATATCTTATATGAGGAATTAAATAATATTCACGTAAAGTACGAAAGAGAATTGCTATTATGACAGTATATGATAACGAAAAATCACTCGCTGAGGACACAGAAGATCCCGTTGATCGTATGCTTAAAAAAACCGGCTGCATTGAGTTGCACTACAAAGTTCAGGTATATGGTCTACATCTTTTTTAATGTAAGATTCATGTGACACAGAGTTATTTACAAATATATCATATGAATGCATTAAACAGTGAAGCGATCAGAGATTGTAAAGCAAAAACAACAATCGTAATTTTTCACTTCAGGACTGCATAGCAGAGACACAAGATTGGAGAAAATGCCAGGAGCCTGTAAAACAATTTAAAAATTGTATGTCTAATTACGAAAAGAAGAGGCGTGAGAAAAACATTGCGTAACAAATAGCTATAGACTAAAAGCGCAGTTTCCTTTTCACCTCACATAAACGAACATGTCGACGATTCTGAGGAAATTTAGGTCTATCATCGCTGCAGGTCCTCGAGCACTTCCAGTAAACGGTTGCAAGATGGCTATTATAGTTCGATCTGACATTGCCATGTCCAGAGGAAAAACTGCGTCCCAATGCGCTCATGCTGCATTGGAGTGTTATCGTGAAGCTCTGGCAAACCAAAACAATGAAGCGATGCTCACGATGTGGGAATTGACCGGCCAGCCCAAAATTGTCCTCAGAGTATCGAGCCAAACTGAACTTATGGACTTGGCTCAAAAGGCGAAAACAGACGGTGTTATTACAGCAATCATTAAAGATGCTGGAAGAACGCAGCTGGCTCCGGGAACAGTGTCAGTTCTTGGGCTCGGCCCAGGTCCTAAAGAAGATATAGACCGATTAACGTCTAGCTTGAAATTACTATGATTAAAGTCTTATTTTGTTTAAATTTTGACCGACTCATAGTTTACTTCTAACTCAAACCTAAAAATTTGCCACTGCATGTGTACATGTATACTGCGTTCGCACAGTACAATAAATACGTTAGTACTATTGTTATTAGATATTTGTACGTTTTATTGGAATTTAAAAATTTTTTTTGACATGCATACTCTCATTGTTATGCGAGTCCGTATCACACACATTTGTATGTTTGTAGGGATGTTTTGATCAGTTGGAAGCGTAATACAACTGCACCATATAAATCTGGATCTGTTTTGAAAACAATTGCAATCGTAACACAGCCACTAAAAAATAACTAGGTACAATATAAACATTTCAAAAGGAAATTATTTCACAACCTCTGCCACTTCATCATCCATTTATTTATCAATTTATTAATAAAAACAGTTTTATCATACGAAGAACCCTTGTGATGGTATTTGTGTTACTATAAATTTCAATTTGAACTTTGTATCGCAAAAAAAGTTACATTTCATGTGAAGTACGCTAACTTGCATAGCTATCGTATGTGGTACGTACAGGTAAAGCAAGAGAATGTAAAGATTGTGCTGCAAACAATTCGTATGAATTTGTTTTAAACTTTTGTATTTTTTTCTGACGTATTCTTGGTCACCCTGCGTTGTAAAGAGAACAATTGTTGAACTGAGTTATTTATACTTGGGTGCTAAGTTACGGTGAAAGGTATGTATATAAAATAACATTGCTAGAATAAATCTAAAAAGTATATGTCTAGAGTTACAAATTTTCATACAACTTATTTTCGAATCATTTAGTACACTTCAATTGCACCTCTCATAATTTTCGAAAAAAAAAAAATAAAAATAATGTGCATAAATGTAAAAACTTCTGTCGGAAGTTTCAATAATCTCTCACATCTAGTCAATTTATATCAATGGCCAAGCAATGTGTCGCAATCATAAGAAAAAAAATGGTACGGCTGACAATTATTTAGTACAAGGCATTGAAATTTGATATAAGATTTTCTTCCAAAGATATTGGATGGTATAAAATTTAACGCAATTTTAAGTAAAGCTTGAAAGAAAGGCTCGAGTTGCTTGAAAGTGAATTCTTCCAAAAATCATGGATTAATTCACTAGTGTAAGAAATTAGGTATAATCAAGATCTTCAACATTTAACCACATATGTGGTTACGTTGATAGGCTTGATGAAAATTTTAGTTCATCTAACGATAACGCAACTGATGATGTTGTGTGTCATGACTGTGAATACGTTACGTATAATAAAAAATTAAACTGCCGAGAGCTGGAAGTAAATATGAAGTGTGTAATAGATAATAATATATATGTATAGGTAGATGTAAATATATCTGGGAATTAAAGTTACGATTGTAGTTAAAATAGGAATATTATTAATTCAACGTTCTAACATCTAATTTATATAATTCACTTGTTACAAGTTTGAGCAACAATGATGAACAACGCACCTTAATAACAGTTTTATAGTGGTTATATGAGAAAAACCGAGTATGACACACACAGTTGAGTTAATTTGGCAGAGTTCTATAACTTCTTTCTTCCTTCTAACCCGAAACAAAGAACGAGAAAATGATCTGTATGAATTCCATAGAGAAATACATTTTTTGAATGCGTACAATAATGAGTCGCAGTTGCATCACGTGGAAAACCATTTATCTTTTAGAGGGGTTCTCTGCAGTTTCCTGAAAGAACTTCGTTTTTTAACAATTTTTAGGAAATTGTGTTGATAAACACAGAGTTACTTTAAAAATTGTGAGGTAGTAAAATATTACATAGGTTTGAAATTCTTTGTGGAATATCCCATAATTTCATCAACAATATTCCAGTGTAATTTGATAACTTCATTTGAAAAATACTAATTACTGGGCTTTTTCAGTGCTCATTACAAATTTATATACATACATCAATCAAAGTATGAAAAACGTTATTTCCATTAGAGTAGTTTTCATAGTTGAAATATTCACATTAATGAAAATAAACACAAAAGAACAACAGGTAAATTAAAAAATATCCTTAATCAAATATCTTGCCATGCTTCGATACACGATGCTATCAAATTGATAACGTTTTTTCCATTTATCCGAATATTATATCCAGAGTTTCCTTCGGTTGACATTAGATATTAAACTTACTAGCTATGATAAACAGATTTTATAACGGACATACAAATTATTTGACTATTTAAATAGGTAATAAAATTCAATGAGAAACATAACTTGTCAAATGAAATGGTGCGTAATAGGTATTTCAGTCTCAAAGAGTGCACGCCAGAGTATTAGTGTTAGCATAATGTACATTTGCCAGTAATAATTTTCACTCCCGAACAATTTGGCAAATTTCATCACAATATTACATTGTTTTAAAATCTCGTTGATTAATCAATTATTCTCACTCTCTATTTTTCTCACTTTCCTCATATACAATAATGTACTTCTTTTCATAATTTATACCTTTTATTCTTGCCCTCCGATCAATCGATACTGGGTCACTAAGCTAGCACTTTACTAAGCTCAGGCGGTTCGACATAGTTATTTAATACATGTGGTGCTTCATTGAACTCGTCCAACTCGTCGCCATTGTCGGCACCTTGTGCCAGCAGAAAATACTGCTCGCTTCGTGTCGGCCACAACAAATGAGCCATAACGCAGTACGCAAAACAGTCCGCTGAATACGTAATACCTGTGAATAAATATTACGTTTAGTTGAATAGTGAAAAATCTTATCATAAAATCATTATTTTATACAAATCATAAGACACAGAATACAGCGAATTTATGCAAGTAGACGAATGATGTTCAAGAAACGGAAAAAGTTCTTCTCCCTACCAAGCAACAGTTTAAACCTCCATAAAGCGCTAACTTGAAGAGCTATCAGTGCGATGATAGGCAGGTATATAAACCAGACCAAGGAAGATGCTCCAAAGTGTAAAAGGAAATTTAATTTCTGAGTGTTGTGCTCGTAGGTCATGGTATTTCGTAGCTCGTACAAAAACCAAACCATTATCGCACTGCGAAAGAGGAGGATGAACCAGCCTGGCCAAGTCTGGTACTCGTCTATATCCTCGATTATGTCAACTTCCGTCTGAAATAACGTTCTTGCGATGTGAGTATTGACAACACCAAAAAAAATTAGTCCATATCTACTGAAACTTTAGAACTTCCTTACCATGTTCCAAACATAAAGAAGAATATGCACTATTCCATAGCACAACCAGATCGCAAATACCAACGGCTTCCAGGTCAGTTCCATTCTTGTTACAGCCCATCCTTTGGCTAACAAAAGCAGCAACAGCATGAAAGATGTCTGTAAAGTCGATACGACAGAAAAATTTCTTTAATGAGCATACAAAGATTACGAAGTAGTCAAATTTCTTTGTCCCAAATATTGGATGAAAATGGAAGAGACTCGATATAAGTGTTCAATGTAATTCCACAATTTTGGAATCATCGCAGGAATGTCTCGCTGTACTCTTGCATTCAGGATTACGTAAGTTTGACGAAAAAATTCGTAAAAATATCCTCACCCTGGACAGTATGTCGAATATGTCGCCGGCAACTTCGAGCTGTTCATACCCAACGCCATCAAGAGCGAACTTGAGGACGTGTATTAGAATGAGACAAATTGCGAGAAATTCCAATAGCAAACTGGCAGTGAAGAGCCTGGTGACGGGATGCCTCTGCATTCTAGCGGCGTAGAGTTGAAACGGTACAAGAATAACATAGCAAAGGAAGAAGAGGAGGTAGAGCTCGACAGTGTTTTGTCTGTCGTAAGAGAACTGGTAAGAGAGAGCGTTGACGCTGCTGCTGTTCGGACTTCCGTTAACCAGCCATATGTCGTACGTGAGCTCGTCCTGTCCTTCGTAATGTTGCCACTTGCAGGTCGTCATGTTTCTGTAACACGCGACAAGGCTGACGTACCAGAACCTTGGATGATCCAGGTCTTGTATGACGTAAGTGAACTGGTGGTCCTTCACCACGTTCCATTTCGAATCCTCGTCGGCACAGAGGCGACCGAGGGGGCATGGAACGTGACGCAGGTAGTCCTTGCCCTTGTCGTTACAGTGCCAGTCGTAGGAGCTCTGATTTAGAGTATCGAACATAAGAGAACAGGCGAGGTCCTTGTTTCGCACTGTCCTGTTACCGTAGTACTCCAGAAAGTGAGGTCTGTCGAGTACGGCGAGCGTTATAGGATTGGAAAAATTCTTGCTCGACGTCACATTGCCAAATATGTATCCAAACGAATCTTTCTGCCTGTGACGATCCGTCTTTTGAAAGCCAAACTTTATCAGAAAACTGAAGAAGTCTCGCGTGTTGAAGGAGCCTGTTATGTGAGTCGATGTGGCCGGTTGACAATGCGTCAGGAAAAATACCACAATTGTCAGCGCCAGGGTGACGAGTCGTTGGAGCTGCCACTTGATTGGAGACATTTTTGGTATCTGCTTGCGGAATTATCGGTTATACCTAGTTCAGGTTACAATTTTTTTTTTTTTTCAAAAAAAAAAGCAGAGAATCTTTCAAGTATATCATGCATCTTATTTCGGTTCTCTTTATTTTATCTTTCACCTCTAATCATTGTTGGCGAACAGCTAAACAGCTGTTAAGTATCGGGTCGATGTACTGAAATTTTTACAATTTTCTTGTTAGTAACAAGATGATCGTTCGTGTAATAACGAATGTGGACTATTATCCGTGGCTTGTTTATGTTCAATTAGATGTACATCTCGTCTCCCTTTGTGTTATCATACACGCACAATGGTACGTTTTTGATAAATTAATATGCGAACTAAGATTGGTCGTTTGCATAGGATTTAATTCATTCTCTATTCTATCGACATCACGCACTCAACTTATGGCGACCGTGTTTTCTCTTTTTTATCTTATTTTCGCAAGCTAACATCGTTTCACATTCTTCCGTTTGCTTTTTGTTTTATTTTAAAATTCTTTAATTCACTCACTACACGGCTCTCTCGCCTGCGAATGATTTACGTTTCACCCGTTTCACGTTTGACAGATCGTAGTACGAGCCTGCTTCTCACGTTGTTGCATGCTTTCATCGCCCTGACAAGCCTAGACATATACCATCAACGTTGCACGCTGTACACCTCTTTCTTATTGATTTTCACTGGCACAGAGACTTCAACTAGATGCGCTATGGCTAGGCGGGATATTTTCCAGGAATTTACACGTTGATAAAAAGATTGCGCTTGGTTACGCTTACGTCCGTTGCCCTCCTCCAATCCCCTCTCGAGATTGTGGTACGTACGATATTTAGATGTTGGATTCAACTCCTTGGCAGCTCTCCCTCCTTGAGCAGAATGCCCGTTGCTATGACAACTTTCAATTACCGATCCCTCCGGAATGCCCCGTAAGTATTTTCTCTTCAACTGTCGAATTAATGAATAATTACAATCAGTCAGTCTCGCACCTATCCGCCAATGATATTCCTCACTCCCTCTTTCGCTTTCTCAATCACGGAAAATTGTTACCGCTTGCAGGTTCCCCTTTTTTATCCTGCGAGCAAGAGTTTTTTTTTTCTCTCTCTTTCATTTGCGGCGTTCTTTACCGTCAAAACTTTGTTTTGAAAACGACGAAAAACGTACGTCATATAATTATGGAAATATTAGTGATTCGAAATTACTACTTGCCGATAACTAAGTCGCATCTCGCAACTATTCGAAACCCGTTCTTACCCACTAATCTCCAATTTTGCAGAGATCTATGGTGCGGCGATTACCTTAAATCCTTTCTTATTGACTTTTTAAACCAATCTATTCACGTTGCACACGGAGAGATCAAGAGTGGTAAATATTATAGTGGTATTAATTGAAGGCAACGCTAGCTGTTGGCGGTAGTCAATATAGCGGCTTTCCATACCGACTGAGCAAGATTTATTGGCAAAAAGTGACGCAGCTACTTTACTCTTTCAATTTTGCAGAGTGGATGTTTAGGTGGAGCAGACTCGACGATTCTTTTTTCTACCTCGACTGCTACCTTACCGATCAATTACCGTCCTCCCATGGGGTCAAATTGGCTGGGCGGAAATACCGCTATCCGGTTGTCACGAACTAGCGGGGATGAAAAGTTGCAGCGCGGGCAACCCCGTCGTCGTAAGTCTTCTTTTCCCCCACACATTTCATTTTACCATCGTGATATGGGTAAATATATGCAATTTTACAGCTTAGATAAACTGGGATATCGCAGTATTTTTAATTCTGTAATTTAAGGTCTGTGAGGCGCTGGTAATCTAATTTATAAAAAATTTAAATCGAGTTTTCAAATAAAGCAAAAACGCAATTTGAACTAGTAGAGCCAAAATTCTGCAACTTATTTTAATTCGAGATTAGAAAATTTTCTCTTGTCTTTGGAATTTCGTTTTCAGTCATGTAAGGCTCGTCATTACTTGTTTTCGACCGTTAATTTCGAATACTGATTGTGAGCTTTATTGTCACTGACTAAGTTTACTTTTACTGATAAGTTTGCTTTTTTTACACTACGGATCAAATCGTCTGGGTTATTCAGGTCTTTCTATACCAACTCTAAACCTACATGCCGAATACGTATCCTACATAACGCAATTTAGTGGGAATATATAAATATTCAACATTGAGCTGACTTGTTTTTAAAATTCTTTTCTAACATGCAGCGTAAAGGAACATTTTTATCGGTAGACTTGTACTCAGCACCGAAAAATCTGTACGTAACAATTATCAATCTAATTCACGAGGGTGAAAATCAATAATTGGCGTAAAACTAAAAATTTAGATGCAGCGTTGAAGCGCGGCTGAGGACAGCCGGAGAGTTTTAAAACTTGGACTAAAAGGTTGTATGTATGAAAAGAGATACGAGGAAGTTTGTCAGCCGCAGGCTATTGTAGCCCTGCAAATATTTGCAAAAATCCCCGTGTCAAATTCGTACGTTGTACACATATAACATATGTATCTATCTATACGCTGGTATAAGATAGACGTCAAAAAAATTGTCACGCAATGCACGCCTTGGGCGACAGTAACTCGATTTTGCTTTAGGACGCACGTATTGCTTCGGGCACCGAATCGCTGAACGAAGGTACGGGTGAATGACGCTTCGTGTCGGTCCCTTCACCGACACTCGCGGTATGAATCTCTGACGGAGTTACATGAATGGCTAGAGATATTCCGTAATGATTACGTACACGTCACGACGTGTCGGACAGAGTTGGATAAATTTATGCACTTTTTTTTGTCACATAGTTTATACTCTCGTTCTCACTCATTTTTCAAGCAAAAAATGAACAAGATCGAAGTCACGACGGGGAAGGAAATTGATAATCACGGTATAAAATATACGGTGTTATCGTGGGATTAGCTGTACACATAAATAAAGATTGAGTAAACAAATTCCTAATTACGTAGCCCCGGCTTTGGTGTGCATATTCCTGCTACGCGACTTCTCGAAATGTCAACAATCTCGCTGGAATAAATTGACTTTTATAAAACGAGTACGAGGAAGGAAATGGGGTAAAAAAAAATATAAATATACGTACGTATGTGTGTATGTATATAAACGTGAAATTGCGAGAGAAAATTTTTTTTTTTAACCTGAATGAAAACCGTGCAAGATTGTAGAAGAAAAATCAAATCAAATCGGCGTATTATACACATTCGAGAGGGGGATGAAAACGTTTCACAAGCTCGTGAATTTCCCGAGTGAAGAAGTTTTTCTTTTCCAACTCTTTCACGCCATATCCACGACTGTATCTTTCTATACACGTGGTACATACATATACAGCCTTATGCCGGAGTAATTAGTTTTTTAAGTTAGATGTTTTTTTTTTATTTGTTGTTTCAAATAATTAAGTATAAAATATAATGCCGTTGCGCAAACGTTCCTGCATACACCGGATCAAGGAGAGCGTATATGCTACCATATGTCCACGTTTATTTATGCCCGTGCGATCTCTTCCCGTTCATTGTCAGCTACTTCAAATCTTACAGCAGGCTATACAAAGGTTTGTTTCAAGCACACAGTCCTTCCCACGACTCCGCGTATATAAGTTGGACCGCCACTGAACTCCCATAAAGCACACTTCTTCTCGAACGGTCTTTATTGAGCTGCATAGCTCTGTTGTCCCCATTTTTATTATTCAACTCTTACAAAACAAAGCACGACCAATGATTCGCTGATACACGTAGGTATGTGTGATAGATACATCGTGACGACTGCGTGATTCGTTGATACGCAAAAATTTCAAAATCATTTCACAGTATTAAATTTACGAGGGTCTACTTTACATTTCTTTTTTTTGTCATTAATGGACCAGGTGACACTGCATAGAAAAACGAGTCTTCCTTTCGCTGAAATCATAAAAATTTTGCAAACAAATTTGATATTTATAATTTTACAATCTTGTAGTATAATATCTTACTTGAAATATATTATTACATATTTCGAAACTGGCTACGCTGTAGCGTTCGATGAGATGGAACTGATTGCGAATGAAAAAATACATCGAATCGACCGAAACTTTGTACCATTACGTGCGATTTTTCTTTCCAGCGTTAAGCTGATTTGAGGATCAAAAATGTGGAAAATCCTTGTGCGGGGATTTATGACGCTGAAGAGGGATTAATTCCTCGTTCACAATTTACGTCAATTCGTTTCGCAAAACCAATTGCGTCCTAGCGAGATACGTGGTAAATACAAAACGTACGGTGTTTTGCGGAATCGAAAGCTTGTTTTAGCAAACAAAAAAAAAAAAGATAAAAAAAAAGGAAAAAAGAGAAAGATACTCGAAATGGAAAGTAGAATTGCAATAAAAAATGAAGAAAAATATTCGAATCAATGAATAAGATCAGCAGAAATTCATTGACAAATTAACAGATTTGACTGGTCTTTTGCTAATGTTATTGTGAAAACTTTGTAGCCGTAAAATTAAGACTCTTTTCACTCTCAGCTCTCGCGCGAAGAAATATCATCCGTTCAACCTATAAATACCGTAATTTATGCATGAGAAATATTCGTGGTTGCACTGTTATAAGCCAAGCCGAGAATGAACAAGTAGCGGGGCAGGTGGTGTCGGATTTAATTATTGACCGTTTCCTCAGAAACCGCCCCAAACCCTAGCTCGAAACTCTAAGCTTGAATCTCAAGATCTCCTTTGACACTGTAGCGAAACCAGATTTCTCGTTTTAAACCTCGACTCGTTTCGCATTCCGCCTCCCCCAACCCGCTTTTCACCTTTTCGTGTACGTCTGTACAGGGTAAGTCTTCCTTTTCACCTCCCATCCAGTATACATACCAACCAACCCACTTCCATTTTGTATCTCTCCTTTTATTCGCCGTCCCAGCCACTTTTAAACTTTGACCGACAATCACTGAGACTAAAATCGTACGCTTGAAACGCGAAATGTTTGGGTTTTCTTCTATTTTTTTATTTTTACGTCGTTTAATTTACAACGTCTAACAAATTCCACGTTTAAATTTTACCCTCGGGGAAGCCGGAGGGATAAAATGCTCAACTGTATTTGTTGAGAAAAAAAGTAAATTAACTTTCAAAAAGTTTTGAGACACCGGTATATATAATAAGTTGACTTTGACAGACAAGGAAGATATAGATTTAGTCGGGAACGGGTTGTAATTATTTTTAAAACACTCAATTTCCTTCATCAAGCAAAAAAAAAAAAACTCGGCAGCATGATAATGAACAAAGGCTCAGGCTTATTGTTAGTGAAACTCATTCCAACCTGTGGATCTAGAGGAACTGATCGTACACGCAGAAAAATGGAGCAGTTGACAAGATATTTCGTAAAATATACTCACAATCAGACGTGAAAAAATTCTAAGATGCTGATGATTAGCCTGATTTTAGTTATAGCGTCCATAAAATATTTTTCTGCAAAGATGTTCGAATTTTGGTAAAAAAAATACGAAAATGTGCGTACGGAAAAAATCACTTTTCTCACGATCAATTTAATATGCACAAGACATTTGCATGAAATTTTCCCGATTATATATACGCATATTTATTTAACAGCCCGTGCAGATTTCCGCTCGTTCTGCTCTTACGCGTTTATCCTTGGATAATACAATTAAGAATATAATTCGAGCGTGAAGTGGTGGGAGTCAAGCGGTTATATCGCAATTGGTACAGGTATTACATCTGGGATACCGAGAAATTATTCACTTCACATGATGCGATACTCGTGTGTATAACAACTTGTTGTGAAATTAACCGGCATAATACACACAGCGCAAGTTACTCGGTCTGTTAGGCGCCTCTGCAGCTCTCCTCTATTCTCACGTGCTCGAAATATTCCCGCGATGCTAAAAATGGCGCGGGCGGGAGAAGATCCTGCTCTTTCACAGGTGTATAAAAACTCGGCACATTGCCATCCTCGTTGTATACCCACAGCTCTCCGACAGAGTTTGCGTTTATCACTTAGGTGCCTTATACCTCGCGTGTATTGTGATCGTCACCCGACAATCTTTCGTTCCTTATATCCGTCACAATTCTCCATTTTTTCGATACAGTGTTCGGAAATGATGCAGGAAAAATTCGCACCGTATAAATTTGAACGTCGATAAATAAAACCTAGTTTCTGATTAACCGAGTTCTGCAACTGTGTTTCTGTTTCGCAAGTACCGTGTGTTACATGTGTTTAGTGAATGTTGTACACTACCGATTCTCTCGGCACTCATTTGACATAATCAAGTTAAAATATTTATCAGGTCAACCTCGCCATGTCGAGCTCTTTCACGAAGTTTCATCCGATTTTTGTACGATCTGACAGGTCTTCTATATAAATTTTTGCTAGCGATATTTCACTTTATCACGATATTGTGCAATTTGTAATACGTATAACCCTGATTTTTGTTCTTCGATCTCTGCAGTTACATTATTATGTTGATAATTCAAAAATGGTAATTTATAATTGAAACAGGACATAGACAGGGCTGCTTCTGGATACAGATTCCATTACCGACACTTCACTTTCATTTAGCCAAGACACAAACCTTTTTCTAGAATGTTAGTGTTAACCAGTTTTGCGTAGATTTACCGTGCCGGTTCTGTTACATACAGATTCCGTTACCGACACTTCACTTACAATTAGCCAAGATGCAAACCGGAATCTGTATGCAGAACCGATACGGTATATCTACTCGAAACTGTTTTGGAGCATAAGCTTCTAGGAAAAAGAAAGAAAAGAAAAGTAAAGTTAGACGTGTGGACGATTCATATTAGCGGCAGAGGTACAGAATTAAAGGGGAATTAATTGTTTCAGGGATTTCTAGGTCTGTTAGCATCAGTACTGGTTTGTCCCGGCGTTCATTCCCTGGAATCAATCGTTCCGGAACGCGACCTGACGCCGAGGAATTTTAACCCGCACCCCTACGTGTCGGCAGCGATGGGAACGGCCATTCTCTCTAATTTCGATCACCCTTACGCGGCTGTCGCGTCAAAGCGTTCAGGACACGATCGAAACCGTTCGAAAACTCGGGACAGCGACCGTGTCGCTTCGATTACCAGCCTAGCCAATTTCGCTCGTGATTTCCTCGGGCTTATCAATGGGAAAAAACGGCAACCGGTAATTAATGGCATTTACAATTTGTACAAATTTCCTATTCCACTAATTTTAACGTAGAGGTAAATAAAAAATTAGAGACCTACCGATGATGAGTAAATATGTGCTTCATTTTCATTTAATATACTGATATAACTAATCATGAATGTTAGAATAAATTAAATTGTGAATATTGAAGGTAACGATTCGTCGAAATATTTCATATCGGTCACTTAATTGTAAAATTGAACGATGAATGTACGTGAGATTAGGTGTGATTCTAATCATTCTATTTCCGTTTCGTCAGGTTATTTCAGACTATCCGTACAATGGCGCCTTCAAGTTTCCGTTGGAGATAAACGAGCGGCACGTGGCCGAAAGTGTGGGTGGATACGGAATCATCGGGAGTGCCGTACAGGGTAATCAGAACGGAGGCGAAATTGGTGTGGAGAAACTCGCCATTGGATATTACAGAGATGAAGACGGAGATGGAACGAGGAGGAAACTGCCAACTGTCAAGGATGCCGGGCTATTCCTGCAGGGGAAGCTGCTTTTCGAGGAGAAGCTTAATTTCGCAAGCGTTCAACAATCTCCCTTTAACGAAGAATCCGCGGCCCTTCGGGATACAAACGACAACCTTAGCCGAGGGTAATTAATAAGGAGACGTATACGCGGAGATCCTTTTGTTTAAAATTTATCGACGGCGTTTAATTTCGCGCGAGGCGGTTTGGTAACAGTACTAAGATACATATACCTGTACCGTATATACCTTGTACACCGCGTTTCATTATGTCTCCGCGAAGAGCATAAAAGCGAAGATTATTCTAGTTAAACGCGGAGTCAGCTGGACGATCTAACCGTCTATTAAAAATTTAACATCGTTTTCGATCCGCTGTGTATTAAAGGGGAAAGGATAAAAAGACTCGGCACAGCGTTCTCGAGAATGAGGTAAGCGTCGGCCGGGTTCGATATATCGTTATACGAATGTCACTTTCAAAAATAACTATATACCTATACAGCGTCGTAAGGAAACGCCGAGGGGATGATATCGGAGGGAACATGAGTGAGAGGCTTACGGAAAACCCGGGGAGAATATGAATTGGTAAATGCAATGTGGGAATTGGTCGGGACAGTTTTTGGGGTGTCTGCAGAATAAACCCAGCCATTGCGTTACACCCCGCGATACCTCGAACCGACACAGACGGAAATAGGGTAATACTAAAACTGTATTCACGCGGATCGGAAGATCCTCCCAAGCAGACGGTTGCAGATTTATAAAAGAAACTAAAAGCTCCTTGTGCCAAAACTGTTAAGCGTAGTAATTATACGCTCTCGCGGAATTTTTTCTAGAGCTTGTTGTGACCTTGACAACTCTTGAACATAACTTTCCTCTATCTGTCAAGGTTCAGTCAGCGTTCGTATAAGTGTGTCGTCCCGTTCAGACTTGTCTTACAAATATCGATACATCTTCAAGATTCTTGATTCGGTTGTAACGAAATAAAGCCTAAAATCTGGCCTGACGTTGTAGCATTCACAGAAAAAAAAAATGAAAGAATCAATATCAGTTTGGTGGTTCTGGCGTTATGAGGGAACATACGTAGAGACAGACAGAGAGACGTTTAGTTTTATATGCATAGGTATGTAGAGATAAAGAAGACGGTCGCTGTCTGCCGTTATTCTTTCCTGTCGTTTTATTCATCTGTAATACTCATTTCTTTGGGTAGCAGTTTTTTTTTCATACTTACAGTCGGTATAAGATAACCTCTTCAAAAATTTTCATTGCCAATACAGAGAATATTCGATTGGTATATTATCCGAATAAAACAGAAGAGAAAAAGGGGCGCGAGGAAAAGAGGGAAAAAAGACAATATCTTTTCTCGTTTCGTTCTAGATTGTACGTGACAAGTGACGAAGAGGATCACTTCCAGCCGGGTGCACCGCGGGCTTCGTCCGATACGTCCGACGTCTCCGATTTAAGGCTCGTTTCATTGACGAGGTACGACGTCGTCAACCCGACGTGCTGCAGCGGCAGCCGCCAAGTTTCTCTGACGGGTTACCTCGGCCACGAAGGCTGGTCGGTTGATCAGCTCCAGCCTCTTTACGGAATCAACACTCATCCTCGGCCGGATTATTTCCTTACCTCGGATCCAGATTATCGGCATCATTCACATCGCTTCGACGAAAATCAACTTTTTCTTACCGCTGTACCCAGTCCGCGTTATTCCTCGTATTTTCCCTTTCATACTCCGTCACGTGGTAATAATCGAGTGATGTGATTTGTGTAGATTCACCGCGTGATAAATATTGTCCAATTTTGAAGTGGAAAATGTTGACGGAAATTGGATATACTTATAATAAGTATATCCTAGCTGTCGAATAAAATTTCATTGGAATTCTTATTCCTCGTATAATATGCAACGGAGGATTGAAATTGAACTCGGATCAAGGATCACGTTGGAATCGTACGATCAGTCAAGTATTTCCTTTAAACACAGCGATTTATGAATTTCTATGTATAAACGATACCCAATTTCCAATACTGATCAGTGATATGTAGCTTTACAACATGAACTCGAGTATTCCTGTACAGAGACTACCAGTTAACTCACAAGTTATGCCGATCCTCTCGATTAAACATGTCGTAACATTATAGATCAGCTTTGTTTTTGTCTCGCTCGAACCGCGGGTTCTCCACAAATTGTAACTAAAGTATGAAATAACTGGTATACGAGTATACCGGTTTATTCGCAATTTGAAAATTAGGAGATAACTTTCACGCTGCGAGGTAGTCAAACTCGACGTTTTCAGCAAACTCTATTACGCCGCGTTATACGTACGTACAAGGGTGAATGTGCAGGGAGCACGAGTATGCGGAAAGAGAATGAGCGAGGGATGAGGATGAGGGCGAGAGTGCGAGGTGGTGGGTCGACTGTTCAACTCGAACCGTATTTAATCCACATATTTCGAAATAATTAATATGATGAAAGTTTCGAGGATGGTGGAACCGCCTGCAGCTCCGCACGGTTCCTATCTGCCTACCAACCTGTCCTCCTTACGCTCCAGCTATGTGTTGATTATGAAATATTCATAAGGTTGCCCTGGGGTGCAGTAATACGGCTCGAATGATCCGTTTAATTCAGGGGTAAACGCGGTTCAGTGTCCGACCCGCACTGTCTTGGCTCACTTATTCGTGTTACATACAAGTTGGTCTCCGATATGCGCTCCCAAGTCCATTAGGACTAGGTATGATCATGATTTTTCAAACGTTATTAGGTATAATGAGCCTGGAGTTTCGAGGCAGCCGCGTCGCGGGTCCATTGGCTGGAGTCTTGTGACGTCACCGAGTTACGGCGGGAAATATTGTGCGAATATATTTCAACCTGCGGCTCCTTTATATTCGAGGGTAAAATCGGCGAGGGTGGGATTTTTTATCCGCAATCGGTAACCCGAGACCTGAATATCGCGAAAAAAAAAGAAAAAAAAAAAAAAAACCGAAAGAATGAAGAAAAAAAAAGGGAAAATAAAGAAAACTAAGAAGGTGAAGAAAAATGGGAAAATTTTTTTCCCCCGCAATGCAGGCAACGACCCAGTTTCATCCGACAATGCCGCCCGCTTTTCGTCACCCTAACCGGTATATATGTATAATAGCCGAAGCTTAGAGGACCTCACGATAAAGAGTGATCCGTCAGTCCCTAACTGCAGCGATCAGGTTCTGCCACGGCATGGCACCTGTCCCACTCGGGGTTAATTAATCGAGTCCGACGCCGTCACGGCTGGAGGGAGAGAAAGAGGGAGAGGGATAGAGAGAGTGAGAGAGAGAGAGAGAGAGAAAGAGAGAGGTGATACTGAGGACGTTTGACGCGGTGTGGTTAAATTGCGTTTACATCACGAGGTGCATCCCCGTTCTGCGTGTATCTATAATGCACGTACATACGCACGGCACGTTTGTAACAGGGTTCGAATTTTGTTATCGCGGCAACGTGCGCTTCTAACCTGAATCACGAATAATTGGATACGCTCTGTGCGCCCGCGGATGGCGCCGGTGCCTAATTTCAGGTTACCCGACTCTCACGGAATACCTGTAACGTCCATCTTGTTTTATACGTTCGAATGGTTCGAATTCAGCATTCGATTATCCCCGTTTAACACCGGACACGCTGACAGTGAGTTGTAGCTATTACGGGAAATTTTTTTCATCGGACTCCGGAGCACGCCGTCGATACACACGGCTGTGTGTTGTAGAGGTTTTTTCAACTCTTTTTTTTTCTCTCTTTCCGCCCAACCTGATACACAACTTTTTCATCCGCCTCGTACAGGAAAAATCGAATAATATTTTCTCTTAACAGTTTATCGAAGCGAAGTCAGAATAAGCAACAGCGAGTATACAAATGGGGTGAGATAGAGGAGACCGGGGCAAAGTAATCGTCTGAAAACATCTGCAGCATCTTGATTAAATGAAATGGTTTTACAACCATTTTTCACAACGTGATTTTATCCAGTTTAGAATAAATTACGATCCGAGTGATACTGATTTACATTTCAATACCGCTTATGTAATGGCAATAGACTTTTCAAAAAGCTTTATCACTGTAACCTGATCTTCCTTTGTATTTTTTGCAAATTCAATTAGTGCAATCTACGGCGTGAAATCTTTAGGAGAATTTCTCGCGTACCGTAATCGTTACTTTTTTTCTGGTATTCTGATCTCTCTTTATTTTCTTTTGCAATCAACGGTTTTTAGTTCAACGCAAGAAGCAGGTCGATTATTTCAATGGAAAGATATAGAAGATTCTACACCTGCGAGGGAAGTTGTGGCGTTCAATTCGTGTTCCTCGTATTTTAAAGCGAGTTATATCGCGAAGGTTGTCGAAAAAATTCTGTGCGCGTGCGTATGTGTGTGTATCGGGACAGAGTAGTGAGATATCGGATACCGATAATTAAGTTCACACTCTATACGCCGGAAGTCAATTCCTGCACGTGGTATATACGTAGAAAGTTAGATGTATAAATGGAATTCTTCTCCTTCCTCATCTTCCCCTTGCTCTTTTAATTCTCGGAAAAGTTTTATAGCGTGAAGTATATCGAAATAGTTAACAGACAGTCTCAATAAAGCTGCAGCACTTAAGTAGCTGCATTGCAGGATCGCGTATCACCCGAGTATCGAGAATTAGTGGCAATTTTTAAAATCACAATATCATATTACGAACGAGCTACTACTAACTGCAATAGTTACCGCTATTTCCATTTTCTCTGCGCTTACTTCATCGTCTTAACAGTGTCACTAACAAGGTAAAAGTTGCGTCAAAGTATAATTTATATACATGGTATACACTTTAATTTCGTTCAGGGGTATAATAAAGTAGGCAAAGGATCGAAGGAGGGCGGAAATAGGTGCATTAAACAGAAAACTTTATATCTTATTTTCATGTTTTGTAATATTTATATTTCGTACCATAAATATCGTGTGCGTTTCACGGTGCACGCGAGATTTGTGGCTATATGCATAGCTATACATATAAATTCCATTTTAGGTAAGTTATACTTTTCTTTACCATTGTTATCGAACTGATAGGTTTTGGCAGACGTCTGCTCCGGTTCACGATGACGACCAACTGTTTTATCAGGGCAAGTGGAAAATGTGTCCAATACCCCAATACCTACTTTCCTACGACGCTTATAGAGCGGCAGCTGCAGGAGCTCAAACTCGGCTGGAGCGAGGCGAAACCCCACCGAAGTGGAGAACAACTCGAAGCTGTGAAAGAAGAACAAAAATAAAACGGGATCACAGTCATAACAATC
Organism: Neodiprion lecontei; assembly: GCF_021901455.1. NCBI lineage: Eukaryota > Metazoa > Arthropoda > Insecta > Hymenoptera > Diprionidae > Neodiprion > Neodiprion lecontei. Next base: position 26,063,854 of record NC_060264.1, read on the forward strand.
TATATTACAATTTTCACTTATTACTTGTATCTTGTAGTGAAAAAAGGGAGAAAATCGTTGTGCAAGTATTTTTGTAATTGAAATTTACATTAAAATTTGCAGATTATTATCGAAGCCGTAATAAAGCTGCGGCTGTTTTCAGTCTTCAGATAAACATATACTGGTGCACTTGTTGGGATTTTCACTTTGCAGTGCGTTATCTGGCGAAAAAAAAAGAAAATAATGAAACCCGGCTGATAGCTGACCGTTGACCGTGTTTTTTCACGTGCGGATGGTTGAACAGGTATATTATTGATTACGTTTCATTAGTGTATATGACTTGAGTATAATTTTAAACGACAAAAATTACGATTTGTCTCCATTGAAATTAAAAACTTAGGTTACGTGGTGAAAAAATGGCGCTGACAACCAGGCTCTGACGTCATGAGGACACTTTCCAATAAAACCAAGCAAAACACTGGAGAGGGACAAAATTGCTTTATTAAATAAACACCAGATTGAGACATGGGGATGAAGAAACATATGTGGAAAACTTTGAAGGGTGCACGCAGAAGTGCGACTACAGAGTTGCGTATGTATATGTGTGTTTGCATACGTGAATTTTTTAAACCTTGCTCGTTGAAAATTCTCATGGACTCTTTTTCCCCGCACTTATCAACCTGCTCTGTATCATATACGTAAACATATATTTCTGGAACATTTCCCCCAACTCCGAACAGGCGACATGTGCATACCGGTGTGTGTGTGTATACACCACACATGTAAATATATACGTGGTATTTTACTCTCGGGAGGGCGATACGACAGACGTTAACCTTAGACCTCCATTTCTCTCTCTCTCTCTCTCTCTCTCTCTCACACTTAGCTTGTGTACAGTGATGCCCTTTTTCCGTAGCACACGTGACGTACAGACGGCGTTAGACTTGTGTGCTACAGCTTATACACGTGCTGTTCGCACTAGTATGAAAAGAAAAACTGCACTGGTATTTTAAGCTCGCAATCATCTGGGAAGTATTCTTCGTTGTATCGTGATATCGGAGTAAAAAAAAATAAAAAATTCTAAACGTTTTTCAAGCAATCTGATGCATTTGTAGATTCTCAGACAATTCGATGAAACGATATTCGTTGGCTTGGAGAATGTAAGTTTCTCGCATGCCGGGATTTGGTTATCGTAAAGGTATAAATTCTTTGGAATGAATTTGAAATCGACGCGATCGATCGGTGTATCATGTATATGGTGCAGTAAGTGGCCTAAAGATGGGACGAGACGCATTCACTCCGGCAAGTATATGCAGGGTATAAGAAACTCCGATCCTTCTATACCTGGTGTACAGGTATGCGTATTCACATGCATATAAGAGTAAATGTGTATCTATCTAGTTCCATTCGTGAGTTATAATACATACCTATAAGTTATCCATTTGAAAGCCGTCCAAGTATACCAACTTTTTTTTAGTTCGTTTCTTTCGTTTTTTATCCAGCCCACTTTGTACCTTATACATCAAACACCGACGTCAGCATCGCCAGCAGCTGTAATTCTCAAATGTACATTCGTAGGAGGTAGAAAAGGAGAGAGAGAGAGATACTTTTACTACGTATAGGACTTATAGATGATCTGTAAGGCGTGCATAATATACACAGAGGAGACAGAAAAGTAGTGCATGCGATACATCGTGGTACCAGAGTAAGTTGGAAAGAATATCGAGGAAATAAAACTAAAGAGGGTGGTTTGTAGAAACTACGGAGATCAAGCCGGAGGCGTGATCTAGGTCCGACAAATAGTATACTAATTACTTACATTAAATAACATACCGTACACAAGGGCATGATGTGAATGCATGGGGTGTACATACGTATAGGACGTCCAATCAGGTAAAAAATGTGTCGAAACAGGAACATGACAAAACAGAGGTTCTAACGTGCAACCAAGTGAAACTTGACTCAAAAAAATCTCTGTGATTTATAAAGGAAATATTCTGAAACACCTCGTCGTTATGAGCGTCAAAGATTTTGCATTGTTTTGCTATTTACCGTAAAAAAAATCGTACATACCTGTATATCCGATTTTAATGAATAACAGTTTATTTTATGGTCAGAACTTCTTACAAATTGTTTGACAATAAGACAGATTTTTTTTAGATCTCGTCAATAGATACAAACAATCGGAAATGTATGTATGTATAATCGACATAATTTAAAGATGAAAAATGTATGATTCGGTAAGAAAGACATTCAATTGTCATCCGCAAGCCTCTGACTCTGACGATATGAATTTGAATATTTCATTTACGAATAGAATCAGACGAGAACGAACCCTATAAATTTTAAGTTGAAAAAATGACAGAACAACGCGATTTCTCTGACGTTGTTGACATAACTGTAATTGTTATTACAGTATCTGAAAATAGTCTCCCACCATGACACGGACTTTATCTTCAGTTACATGTAAGTAATTAAATAAGCTTACTTTCATCGACACTCACCAATCCTCTGTTCGATCACATTGTCGTTACAATATTTATCCCAAAAATCCCTAAACGTGAATAAAAATCAAGTCACAATCAGTCCGACAACATCGTTCAGGGTCTTTTGGTAGGCGCGCGTAGGGATCTCATCTCATCTCATCTCCCGAGAAGAGAAGTTTTGGCGCTCCCGAGCGGAGTGAAAGGGAGAGAGCGAACGAGCGAGGGAAAGAGAGAAAGAGATAGAGAGAGAAAGAGAGAGAGTAGAGAGTCCGACGAGCGGGTTGCTCCCGGTTACTCCCGGAGCGCGAAGGCTCAAAGGGTAGGGAATCGTCGGGAGGCTGCGAGGGGCGGCGGTGGTGGGGCGGGGGGGGGGGAGGCGCACGTCGCGCGCGCGCACGACCCTCTCGATAGCCTCCGTGAGGACTCGGCTGTTTCCGTCGATCTCTGCGGGGGCAAAGCCAGAGGCTCCGACTCTGGTATCCCCGGCTCCCTCTCGCCGCTCAGGGCACCGGGTTACTCCTCTCCGAGAGGTCCGAGCGAACGCGCGTAAACGGCGCGAGTGTACCGAGAACGAAACGGCGTCCGTCGTCATCTCGCGGGTATAGTAAAAGAAAAAAAAAAAAAAGTGCGGTGTGAAGTACGCCGAGAGTCGGAGAGCGACTGAAAACATACAGAGGGGCTCACAGGTGAACCGGTGAACGTGCTTCGGTTAAATGCGAGAAATTCGTCGAACCAAGAAATCGCAGCGCGTTGATTTGTGTGTCTTTGTTGTTGTTCTTGTTGTTGTTGTTATCGTTGCCGCTGCTGCTGCTGCTGTTGTTGTTGTTGTTATTGTGTTTGCCGCGAGGCCGGAGACACGACTCACGGGAAAGATTGAGCCGGTCTAGATCAGTTCTAGATGTCGGCCGATACCGGCGCCGGTTCTTCAACGTTCGGTGGTTTCTCGATTTGTTTTCCCTCCTCCGTAAAGAGTTAATGACAACAGCGATAAACTGCTGCTGCTATGCGCAGGGATGAACGGTCGGTGTCTTCGTCTCTCCGAACTCAAGATACCACGGAATAAACAACTCGTGTTTGGGGTTACGGTCTCGCGTCTTTGCCGCGTTGTTGTTTTGTTTAATCGAGGCGAGACCGAGTGCGGACCGGCGCCAACTTCAAGTGCAAGCTGACTATTACGATATCTCGAGTGTCGACGTTCGTTTGTTTATTTTCTTGCCGAGGCTGCATTCGCCTCTCGCGTTTTTTTTTTTTTATTTTTTTTATACCACGATTCTTCCCTCGGGCGTAAACTCTCTCGCGAATTCGTCGTCAGGAGTTTGCGAACGGATGCGCGGCGCGTTGTTACATGTGTACACAACAATTTACCGGAGTAACGCACGTGCGTCTGGGATTAAACCGGCGGCAGTGGTTGTTTTGGTAGCTGGCCAACAGGATGAACCACCTCTAACAGCTCGACGTCTAATCCGTGATTCATAATTCCGAGATTAAATCGAGCATCGAAATCACAGCCTAGGAAGAAATGATATCGATAGAAGAAAAATTCGTGCCAATAGTGAAGGTATTACTGCCTATCTTACGTAACTCGTGATTCGAGCAACGAAACAGAAATCATATCGTCCGATCGGTGCAAAATCGTGAACGATCATCTCCTGCGTGCAACGAGATATATCGAAGGATTGTGAGTGCGTTTATTTTGATTTATCATCTCGAGGAGTTTTCGGTTTACCGCGGCTACGTTCAGACTGTAAATACTGTAACAAGTGAGTTAATAGAACCGTGTTGCGTGAATTTCGCCAGTTATTTAAAATTCTGCTGCAAACTTCACGACGCTCCAAACAAAAGACAAACAACCATAATGCCCTGCGTTCAATCACGTGCCAAATGTGTCGCGGTTAATTTTTGGGCTACCGGTAATAAATGCGAGGAGAGTCGATCGTCGGTTATATTCGTGTTACAGTGTTCCATCTATATCCCATCGTGAACGAATAGTTAAAGAAAGTGAATAAATTTTGGACAATAACGATACGACGATTGCTCCGGATCTGTTCTTGAACGAATCGGTTTTCAAAATCGAATAATTATAAATAAATTACGTACGTGTAACAGGTATTTAGTATCGTGTTTAATAACTGTGAATCATCGAAGAATAATTATTATACACCGTAAGCTGTACAGTTTTCTTTGTGGATATACAATCGTTTTTCTTTTTTCTACATTTAAACAACAAGTTCGTGATATTAAAAGTTGGAAACATAGTTCCTCCGTAAGTTTATAAACACAAGTTGTGCATATCGACTGATATTATCGAATCGCCGAAATGGATGCATCGATGGAAATGAAGTTCTTCCTTCCCCTGCTCGTCGCTCTTTACGTGGCTGCTTTTGTGTCAGGTAAGAAAATAAAACGTTATCACAGAATATAAAACCAACCGTACGTACGATTCGTCGTGATAATTTTTCTCTTTTTTACTCATCTTTATCGGCGTTGTACGAATTGCGAAACAAAGATAAATTTAAAGAAAAAAAAAAGAGAGAAAAAAAACACCGTACACCTGCGTCCAATTTATTAGGGCGTAATTGATAACGGCGTTACACGTATAACGATGCTGTGAATCGGCGACGAAACCTGCAGATTATTACAACACACGACAAGCACCCGCGCAAAATACGGAATACAATACCGTTCTATCCCCGGAGGAGTTTTGGCTCATTTATCAAGCAGCTATCATCCTCCTTGCTCGTTGATGTATTGCTAATAACAAATGATCGGCAGCTGCGGACAATTATCGAAAGTACATTATTTTCCCCCCACAGCTGGCTTTGTGTTGTATACCCAATAATCCCGGCGAAATTGGTACACGCTACAAGTGTACGGAATCTATAGCCAATTCCGTTCAACAAAGACGTCGTCGATTTTACAATTAATTTCAATCTTCGATTATGCGGTATATCAATAGTTATTCAAACGTCGTTCGTTTCGAAAAGTGAAAGGAGATGCGTCAGGATTTTCGCGTATAATATAATAATATATAAATAAATAAGAATGATTTCTTAGAATTGACTGACTATAAATTATAACAGCGACGTATCGTTCATTCTCTCCCATTGACGATTATTTTGTCCGCTGTAACAGTTTTATTTGCACATGGCACCCAGCATTCAAGATATCCACCTAATGATTCGGTTCCCAGAGTAAACGAAGTTTCTTTTTCTCTCTCGCATCGGGAAACCGCCATCAGCGCAAACTTATTCTGTTATTGTAGTTTGCTCACGGTATATAGCCCGCAGATATTGAAGAAATATATTGCAGTTTGCCTTTGGTCGCATACACGTATATGTAGCGCATCCGGTTTATGCAATTTTGGGATTACATTTTGGTTTGCTCCTAGAATTATTTGCCGACAATTTCTATTCCTGTTTGTACAGAGAATAGAATTGTAGATATTGTATAATATACATACATGTATGTACGCATGTATATTATATTGCAAGCACTTGCAGAAGTACGTTTACCTTATACGTACAAAGTGTATTTCACTTCCCAACGGTATTGAAACAATGATTCCGGAAATACGTTATGCTTTGCTATTGCTCGTCGATGACGGTGTAAAATAATATATTCACGCGCCGTTTTGTTCGAATGCGGAACAATTAATCCCGCGGTTTCTCGTTACGTTCGGAAAAACTTTCGCACCACCCTCGTGCAACTTGTTTGAAACTGAAAATAAACTTTCATCGGAATGCGAATCTATTTGATAATTTAGTCGTCGAGCTGAATCGTTTATTTTATCAAATTAAAATTTTTCCACTATCTGTATAGAGTATAATTATTAGGATGGTATTTATTTTGAACTTTTTCGAATTTTGACTCGGTCACTCTCCGGATTGATTCGTTTGCTTGAAACCAATTTATCGGCCGTCCTGATGCGATCTCGAAGAAATCCAAAGTAATTATTCGTATTCGTAAGATTCGTAATGCATGTACGAAACGGGTGAAAAGTAAACCGATTGTTATACCGTCCCCGGCCTGCGACATGGGACACGAGGACTTATAGACTCTTCCCCTGCAAGCTCTTTTTTGGTCACAGTTTACGCAAACACGTCGTTACAGTGTATATGTTACATATATGTGTGTGTATCGATCGATTGAGTGAGGCGAAAACGACAAGGACGACAATGACGAGGAGAAGGAGGAGGAGGAAGAGGTGGAGGAAGAGGAGCTCGGAATTCGTCGTACATGTAGGTGGTGGTTGTTTGCCGCGCGGGAATATCTACTACCCCCTGAGAAATGCTTTTATCAATAATAGATTCTCCCCGCGCGGAAAATGCTCTCTTGTTTTTCTATCATCGAAATCCATCTATCCACTGTCCTTAGTCTCTACCATTTTATCCAGAGAAAATCACCCTAGCTTCTCCTTTCCTCTCCTCTCTTTTCCTCCTATCCGCCACGCCTCCTCATATATATATATATATACACATACACATAGTCTAGTCTCTCTTATTCCTCCTCATTTTTTTTGATTTTATTCTCCTCTTCGGAGCTGTACCGTGTTGCTGCAATCCCAGCGATCCTCATTTCTCTCCTTGTCTCTTTCCCCCTCAAGTTCTACCTCCGAATTATATAAATAATCCCGCATATTCGCCGAGGTATGGTGCATACACAATTTCCTTTCTTATATATGTACATGCTCGAGGTTTGATTGAATTTTTTTTTCTCTTTTTTTCCGTTTTGTTTCTTGCTTTCCGCCACTTTTATGCTTACACCCCGCCGAAATTTCGTTAAAAATAGAAGAGAAAAAAGAGTGAAATTAGAAGTGTACGAATGAAATTGCTGATTTCTCACGTTAGTTACGCCATCCCTATTTCTATAGCATATAGTATGCATGTATCGTATATGTATACATATGGTAAAATCAATTATAATTTCACATTAGTACAATATTCCATATGAAAATATTTATACTGTATAATAATTGATATTTTAGTTATTGTACGCTTTTTTTCCCCTCCTCGTTTTTTCTTAATTTCATTGATGTAATATCATTTTTATCAGCACAGTTTCACCCGTTTTCTCCTCAAACATCTTTCGTTCCATTTTTCGCTTTTCACAAGGTTTTATCCTCTGCGTTGTTTTTTTTTTTTTTATTTTTTTTTTTCATCTTCTTTCATGTCGTTCGTTAATTAATTACGCGTTATCCGATTAACCATTAATTAGCCGTCTACCTACTACACAAACGACTCGCGGGGCTTTGGCGAGGCTCAAGAGCGCACGCGATTAAAGAGTGAAAGAGAGAGAGAGAGAGAGAGAGAGAGTGAGAAAGATTACACGCTCCGCGAAATCAACCCGGTAGACCAAATAACAACGGGGATAAAAGCAGCTCATCCGGAGGCTGGTGGGAGTGGCAAAACGTTAGCCGGCCAGTAAAGCCTCTCTCTCTCTCTCTTTCTCTGCCTTTCTCTCTCTCTCTCTCCCTCTTTCTCTGCCTTTCTCTCTCTCTCTCTCTCTCTCTCGCCTATCGGTCGCAGGAAGCGACTCGATACGTTTGAATGTATGTATGTACCCAGGATCGCGCATCTCTCTCCCACCGTTTGAATTTCGAATGAGATTGCTTCTGTCCAGCGTGATACGGACCGTTAAAAGACCTGCTGCTTACCGGAGAAGAGGGAGAAACAAAAAAGAATTACGGGGTTGAAATAGAAATAGAAGTAAAATCAGAATTGAAGATTAAATTCAACTTGATAGAGAGATTGCAATGCGTTGTTGTCGTCTATCTAGATTGTGTAAAATCGCTAGAATTCTGATTGGTTTTCTAATGCACCTTGACCGTTTATATTTTGAATTTTCTAGATTTCCAGGTTCAGTATTTTAAAATTCTTCTAAATTAGATCTTCGCATTTTTGATGATTCGATATTCTGACCCTTGTGTGTTTTCAAATATTTCAATAGCTTTGTCCGTAAAAGGACAAAACAAGTCATTTTTCAAGATCTCAGTGTGACACAATAGTGTAAGATTGCGCACTAGTTGATACTGTTTTTCCCGAGTGCGCAAAATTGAATTTTACGCATTCAAATGAGTACGAAAAACAATACATTTTCGCACTCGTGCGAGAATTAAAACGGAATGGGCTACTTTTTGTAGAGTGTGCAGCAAAAGTTCCTCTTACATTACCTGCGAAGCGTGTGCAAAAATAACTAGAGTATTAAAATAGCGTGCGCAAAAGTAACCAGAGTGTTGAAACAGTGTGCAAAAAGTAACTAGCGGGTATAAAAGTTGTTCACTTCTCACACGCTCGACATGCAATGAAAGAGGGACTTTTGATGCGCGTGTTGCAAAACTCGAATTTTGCACACTGATTTTGGAAAATGTATATTATCGAATATATATGAGAATTCTTTGATAGTTTTTATTTTCTCCGCACCGTCGCGTCACTCTCGACGTCTAGGTAATTGCGTATTTTCAAAACGCCTTGGAGACGTCGTTGCGCCTATGCTCGTCTCCTCGTCTTCTGTTGCACAAGCTTAAAGCGACTGAGAACTATTTACCATGAAATATACTCTATCCCTCTGCAATTAATATATGTATATATCTGTCTCTCTCTCTATGTATATATACATATATAGTTGAAGAAGCCGCCACGAGGAAAGCAACTTGCGGCAGAGGGAAATATTATTATTTTGTTTCATCGTTGTAAACAGCCTTTGGCACTGCAATTATGCGAACAGAACAATTCTCCTTGGATCTTTTCGAGACGACAGGATGAGTATGCCATTATTATATACATAGCGATGTATAAATATATCTATATAACATATACGGTATACAATACACACACCTAGCAGCATTTCCTCGGCGTTTTTTCTTCTCGTCCAGAGAACGTATATACTTACCTAGGCGAGGAAAAAGACAAAGCTCGGGTAGCAAACGAGGATGGAAAATGGAGAAAAATGTGTATAAAAACGACGTCAACCTTTGCGAGCTCTTCAATCCTCCCCCGACTTCTCGTGCTCATTATTTCTCTACCTTTTCATCCCTCAAATTCCTTATACCTTCTTCTCTACTTACATTATGTATTATACCTATACGCTGTTGTATCTTTTCCTTCTTATTATACATTTTTATTATACTTATGATCATTGAGAATTTTTCAAGTGTCAAATGGTTGCTTGGCTGACAACGAGAGTGTAAATTATTTTTCCGAAAATAAATTTAACGGATAAATCCAACTCGAAGAAGATGAAAAAATTATTTTTTTTTCCATTTTATCACGTACGCCATACAGTATTGATGAAATTTTGTCAAAAAAAAAAAAATGCGAAAAACGTTTAGATCTCCACCAATGTATAACGTACATAGGTATCTTTTTTTTTTTTTTTTTTTATTAATATTCGGTAACTTTCTTGCTTGCGGCATGCATTATGTACACAAGTAATATTCTCAAGTGTAGCGTATATAACCTAAAGAATAAATAATGAATGTATAAGAGAACAAACTGCCGAGGTGGAAAATGTTTTATTATTTAACGCAGCATTTGCAAAAAAAGTAACAAAAATTTACGAGATATGGAAATACTGTGGACATTTTTTCGGGCTTCACGCGCTTCCGTTCCCTTCAATTTTTTGTCTCTCTCTCTCTCTCTCTTTCTCTCTTTCTCTCTCTTTCTCTCTCTCTCTCCGTATCTCACAGACTTTTCGGTAGAGAACTTTAGCAGCGAACGTGAAAGCGCAGCAGCATCAGCAGCGCGGAAATCCGTCGTGTCCTCTCCTCGTTTGGTTCGTCCTGCTGCTGCTGATGCATGTCTGCAAGGCGATCTTGCATAAAAGCAGTGGTTCCATCAACAACGGATATTGGTGAAACCTGATGCATGCCAACGCTTTGGCTCTACGCACTGGGATATCACTTTACTCTAGGGAGATTGTCCTACTATTAAACACATGCATCGCACACAGGTATTACACACGCTTTGAATGCACGAATACGTTCTTTTACCCCCCTTTTTATCTTCTAGTCCAATAAACCAAGGCCCGACGAATCTCGGATATTTAGAAGTGGTGGTGAAATTGATTTTTAACTTAGTTCCGTACTCAAAGAATTTGCCATACGCAAATTTGCGGGGTCAAAAATCCCCGGGATGTTTAAAAAAAACAGACGGATATTTTCGTCTTTCACGATTATCTCGGCAATGGTAAGGAATTTTGGAAAAATTTTCTGACAAAAGTTGTAGAGCTAAAAATTTCGCGTCGAAATATACCCTAAAAAGTTTATTTTCATCCAGTATTTACTTGGTGACAAAGAATTTTTTGATTTTTCGCAATTCTTTACCGTTATCGGAATAATCGCGAAAAACTAGAATTATATCGTCCGTACATTAATTTTCACTGTTTCCCGGGCATTTTTGATACTGTAAATTTGCGTATATTATTCTTGGGTTTAAAACTAAGATAAAAAATCAAATTTGCAACCTCTTACAAAATCAATTTGAGGTTCGTGCCTTGTGTGTATTGGACTATTTGAACTAAAAAAAAAAAAAATTACCCTCACGAGGCTTTGTGTATTACAATATTAAATAATATACTGTAAATAACGTCTGTAATGAATCCTTAATCATCATTTTACTTGTATATTTGATATGTGAGAGGAAGTGAAATGTATGATGTCGTATATCGAAGTAATTTCCGGGATGAAACTAGACGAGAATTTTACATTGGATTTGTCTTTTTTTTTTTCTCTCTCTGAGGTGGGGAGGTTCAATTTTCTTTATCGTATAACAAGGCTGCTGCTGCTGCTGCTGCTGCTGCTCTAAGTAATTGAACTTTTTTTTGATTCTTAGACCTTTCATATTTCCGCGCTTGGTGTATCAGGTATACTACATAATAGAGTTCATACCATGACGTATATTTACAACTAGCAACCCGTCGCGGTGTTTCAACCGCTAATATTTTCAAATGCTTCTTGTGGCAAAACTGTTACACACAGCCATATTATATTGCGAAATTTTTTGCACAGTTCGTCGATTCGTTGAAAATTTTTGAACCTAAATTTTTTCTACATGTTTGAGTTTAGTTAGCGTTCGCACAAGTGTCGTCACTGTAACAAATTTCTGCAATTGTCCCAATTCTGAAACAACACCTTGAATATTTTCAGATTTTTTTATTCAATTGCTCAATTATTTACAAATATTTAAAGTGATTTTGACAAAAAAAAACTTTCAGAGTAAAAATGGGATTCATAGGATTCTAAAATGGAAGGATTACAATGGGCAATTTTTAAAAATTCGGAAACACGTCTTATAGATCATTCAAAATACTGAATTTCGAAGCATGGAAGAGACAGAATGTAGAAAGACAAAGTATAAAAATCCAAAACAGAATCGTCAAATTTTGGTCTATTGTAATTCCATCTGAGGATTCTGCGTTTTGGAATTTTACACTTTAGCTTTCTACTTTTTCATAACTCGTCTCTACGTTTTTAATCAAAAAAAAAAAAAAGTTCTTGAAATAGATTTTCACGTCTTTAAAAAATCGATATTGTTACCCATCTATTTTCCAACCTTCCTATATTTTTACCCTTAATCCCGTACATGTCTGTATTTGCAAAAGTTCATAGACCGTAAATTTTCTTTTTTTTTTTTCTTCAAGATATATTTCTTAATCCCTGTATCATCATTCCCGTTATAATAATACTTATATACATAAACATTTTTAGGCATTAAAAGTTTGTCTTACAAATAGTATATAATTACATCTTTTCGCTATCCGGTAACAACAACGCGATTGTTATACTATTTTTATCTTGTTGTCGTCGGTCGATCTATAACCTTATCATATAACTACTTACAATTAGTAACCAAACCCGAGGATGCTGATTGTGAAATACGCTGCACGGTTAAAGACTGGCTCAAACATCGTTATTAAAAGAAGTAAATATAAGAAATAAATAAAAATTGAAAACTATATCATTCGTCTCTAGATTACCGAGAGCAATTACATTTCCAATTGCTTATCTTTCATCGGCGTATAATATTAGAGCGTGTGTCTAACGGGTTCGTTTACATCATACCCCCTGGACACAAATTACAGTTCAACCGTTACCGAGCTAAGAAAACTAACAATAAATAAAGAAAGGAAGAAAGAGAAAGAGAGAGGGAGTGTACAGGTTTTTTTTTTTTTCTTTTTTTGCAATCTCTAACTTCCCGTTTCTCTCTTTTCAGAGAAAAGAGGAAGAGTTATTGTAATCACCCCGAAAATGAAAAGTTGAGTTTTCATGTTGTTAACGGATTTCAATAATTTTGGTCTCAATCGACGCGGATATTTTCCAAACATAGAAGTGATTAGAATTTGGCTTTGATCGGCGCGGTACTTTTTCGATTATTCAAATAACAAAGTTTCAAATAATGAAATGAAACTGATGATATCTTGAGAATGGATGAATGGATTTGAATGAAAATTAGTACCGTGAGGTTTTTTTTTGGGTCGTTACTCACGAATCGAAGATTAAATTTGCAAAATTTTAACTCGGCGTATTCAATAAGCTCAAAAATAATTAAAAACATTTGGATTTTGATTGAAATTGGTACTCGTCGGTTTGTTGGGTGGCTGATCACGAATCTGAAGTCATATTTGCGGAATCTGAATTGGCGATACGATATGGTGGAAAAAATATCTAAAAATCTTTCGATTCTGGTAGAAATTGCTACGCTGAGGCAATTAGAGTCACACCGATAACGAACCCAAAATTTATAATGGTGGATCCGCTATGCTAGTTCAGAATAAAAAAAAACAAATGAAAATCTAAATCTAAAAAAAAAAATTCTACGTTCTCTTCAAATAGATTCATAAGGAAACGGGTCTAAAATTGTTCCGAGTGTTGTAAAATCGAAGTTTTGAGAATTTCCGGGAATTCTCAGACCGCTTGAACAATGTTATAGTTTGTCAAAAGAATTCAAAGCGTTGCAAAAAAAAAAAAAAAATAGAACAAAAATTTTCCCATGACGGAGTCCGGTCTTGAAATGTTTCGAAAAGAAAATACAGTTTTTGAGAATTTAAAAAAGTGGTCCGTATCAAAATCACTCTCATTACTTGCAAATAATTAGCCAGTTATTTGAAGAAATCTGAAAAAATTCCGAACACTGTTTCAGAGTTGGAAAAATTGTGGAAAAATTTTTTAACCACGGCTAAAATTACGAGGGTCGGACGTTGGTCGGGTTTCGCATGGAATTTCCCCGTATGCAACGTTTAGTTTACACCGTATAATACACGCGGGCAATGTTATTATAATACCGCTAACTATGATCTGATATTAAGCTATTTGGCGGACCACAATGGACACTATGGAGGTCAGAGGGCGCCTTTTGGGGTTGCGGTGTCTGCCGCTTCCGCACCCTAGCTTGTACGCTTTCACCCTCCCTCCCTTGTCTTTTTACCCTTGTTTCAGGTCAGCAGTGTGTCCGGAGACGTAATTGGATACCTTTGGACACAGGGTTCTGTAATCGCTTTGTTGCTGTACCGATACATACGGAAATATTTGTACATAGGTACATGTATATATATGTATATATACACGTATAAATCCGTATATGTGCCTACATGCTTCGGGTTACACGCGTGATATTTTTGAAAAAATTGAATCTTTTTTACCCTCTTCCTTACGAGGAAGATCTTAGTTTTCGTCATTAATTTTCATTTATTTTTTATTTCTTATCCTCAACACTTTTTCGAACGTCAGGTTTTTTTTCTTTCTCACCGCGGAGACGAAGGTGACAAATTTTCCACCGTTGATATCAAACCAGTTTCAAGCTTCTTTGGATTATTTTTATCGGTTTTTTTTTTCTTTCTTTTTTCGTGTTCTTTCATTTTCTTTGACCGCAGTATCGCGTATTGATCGAATTATCAACCCTCGAGCTCTGCGGAATGCTGAAAAGTATAAAAAGAAAAAGTATGCCCTCACGGCGTACCGTGACCGTGGGAAATTTTTTTTTTTTTTTGTTCCGAATATTATTTTGATCGCATATCTCGTTTTTATTTTTTTTTTTTTTAATTTTTTAAAAAATTTTTTTTTTCGCTCCAACCCTTTTCAATCGCTACATATCGCTTTGTTCCTTCGTTCTTCGCGTACTCGCGACAACACGATACGACGATACGTAATACACGCGGGACGAGAAATAAAATTTTCGGTACACAGAGAATCTGATGAGACGAAAAAAAAGTAGAAAAAAAACTTTGTCCATCGACTAATTTTTTCTTTCGCTTCACTCGTTTCGATCCATTTTAATCATTCCTTTTGTCAATCCTCCGGATTGGTAGGTGTTATCGTAATCGTTATAGCAATGTTAATTATTAAGCGTACGAAGAGAGTTAACGCAGTTGTTTGAAATTCAACGTCCGAGTCTGAGGGGCAGATTTACGGATCAATTCTCTGTTATAAGGTATCAAGAGAACCGAGCTTGTCAATTTTCATCCCCTTACACGCGGTGCAGATATTTTATACGTATCGTTATGTTTGCACATGCCTGCACAGATAAGCTTTAGTAATTTATCCATACTTTTTTTTTTTTTTTTTTTAAGCTTGAAGTAATTTATTCGCAATTTCACGCTGTGCCCAAAGTATAGTAATAATAATAACAACAATATTAATATAAAATGCTCGGGGGTAATTCAAAGGTTTATTTGTTTACTTTGTTTTTTACCTTAAAATGATGCAAAAACAGTTTTCATAACCGGGTCTAGACACGGGGATAACTTCCATTTCTTCGGTGCAAGCGTTTCGAGCTTATCTGCAACGTCGAGCTTTAATAAGTCGTTCAAGGAGATCTTCTCCACTTACAGCTTGCGCGCTCAGTCTGTTCTTCTCTGCTCTCTTTCAAGATGAACTTTTTCTCAAGATTATTAGTCTTCTCACGCGACTTTAAATGCCTTAATGTTATATACGGGTTATACACAGTGCGATATTTATCCTTTACCGTCACGGGACGGATTTTCAATTTCTTTTGTATATTTATCAATCGATTTAGCAATATTTTTTCTCTTTAAAAATCAATTATATATCACATATCGATGTGTTTTTAGTTTCTTTTGCAATTCTTGGTACTATGAAAATAGTCTCTTATTACTCGATGATATTACATCGCGTATGAATAGTGAAATTATAAGTCAGGGACGTGCGATTGTAATGGAATTAATTTAAAAATTTAAAAAAATTTTAAAACCGAACGTTGTATTTTGATTGGAAAAATCATTCCCCCTAAGATAAATTCGTTCCATTAAATTTTCCGACGAAGTAGAAGAAGAAAAAGAAGAGCGATTTTTTTTTTTTTTCTCTTCATCGCGTGCTTGACGCGAGGATATTTAACAAGGGTTCGTCCCGATACAACGAACCTCTGATGTTATACGTACTATAATATCGATACAGCGTTTTTCTTACCCATTCTCATACGCCAATTTTGCTTCTCGTTTTCTGAGTAAGCGAGACGTATAAAAAAGGCATACCTACGCGTGTGTGCGAGCTGAAAAGAAGCAGAAGCAGAAGAAGAAGAAGAAGAAGAAGAAGAAAAGCTGGGTAGCGATACGGCGAGACGGTTGTTATCCCGGTTAGTACCTCCACCTTTATCTGCTATCCTTATAGGTATCTATGTAAATGGCACAGGTAGCCCGTGCTCGTTTACGAATATAGGCGCACGTATGTGTCAGAGTGCGCAAAAGGTGGGTCGGTTATACCGCGTAGAGAGGTTATGAAAGTGGTTGCCGGGCAATGTTCGAATACCTCCTCCTTGCACATTCGTTTATACATGTACGTACATGCATGTAATATATACCTCTGTAGTGTATACACAAAGACGTTCCTGTATAATACGTATATAAAATATATAGGTAACGTAAAAGGGAGCGGGTGCGGCTGTGACGAGGGAGAAGAAGAAGAAGAAGAAGAAGAAGAAGATTCGTCGTACTGATATACCCAGAGTCTTTCTTCTCCTCCTTCTTATGTATTAGCCTCCCTCCCACCCTTCTTATTTCTCTTAATTTTATTTTATTTTTTTTCTCTCCTTCATTCATTCTTACTCCCGTCCTCGATCTCTTTCTCCTTTGTTTTCCTTTCATCGCAATACGTCGACGTCGTACGGTAGCCGTTCTCCTTGTCCCCGCGATCTTTCGTTCCCCCGTCCCCCGATTCGCAGAAGTAAAAGCGCCCAGGATCTGCTGCACGGAAGGTGAAACGCTGTGATATAGAACGGAGGAGTCTCGCGGCCCTCCGTTCCCTCTTCCTCAACAACCCCCCCCCCCTTCCACTTGTGTCGCGCCGTCGTGTGAGCCAAATGTCTTTGTTCCCAGGAGTAATACGCCCAGGCCAAGAGGACAGATTGCGAGGGAAACCCCCCCTCCTCCTCTTTACCCCCTCGACACCACCACCCACACACCCTTTCGTACACCGCTGCCACTCTTCGGCGTACCGTACTCCAACATTACGTTACGCGTTCCTGAGTTCGAAACCGCGTATGCCACGGGAGATACGTTCACGTACACTTTGAGCCCTTGTCGCATTTCTATCAGATGTATTATCAGGGATAGGTATTAATTGATACGCCTCGGTTGGACGTCGTCCCGAACCTTTGATTCTAATCAAGTGTCGCTCTCGTGGCGTGTGTTAATATCAGAAGCCAATATCGAATGGTTAGGTGATCGATTACTGATGATCGGTAGGTTACGTCGATTGATGTCTGTGAGAATTTTCATCATTTTGCTTGTGAAATGAATCTCTGTGTATTTTTTTTTTTTTTTTTTTCAAAATGGAATTTAGAAACTTTTTACCGCGTCGTTCATTTTGTAGCTGACGTTGTGGCGAATCTAACGAGCCCTTGTTCGTTCATTTCGGTCGAATAGATCGCGAGATATCGTGCTTTGAACAAACGCGCCGAGTAAACGAGACGCGCGTTTCGCTTGCTAGTCGCGCGCGTTCGCGCTAGCGTTGCACTTAGAATTGAGTTATCTCGCGATCGGTTCATCCGAATTCGTTGAACGTCGGCTCGTTCGTTTCCTCTCGAAACTGGCCACAATCTTTTACATAAAATCGCTGACTATTACAAACTCCGGTTAAACTTTTCATCAATAAAATAACTGTTTTCCTACATCGGGCAATTCTTGCGTCGTTTTTATTCTTCGATCGCTTCTTTTCTCCTCTCGTCTTGACGTTCCGCTGCACAATGCATTATTACACGCCAAGGTATCGCGCGGCCAACACTTGCGGCGCGCGTGCATTCGAAGAGGGGGGCGTAGGGCGTGTAACTGCTTATGTACCCAGAGCATACAAGGGCGCGGTGGTTCAGGTGGGCGCGGGGTACACGCGTATAGCTCGCAGGCACGTCGGGACATCTTCAAGTATTCATAGAGTCGAAGTTTGCTTCCCGCAGGCGAATCTCGCGAACCTCGCCCGACGCCTCCTGTCTTCTATAACGGCTTCGAGCAACGTCGATGTTACCTGCTGCTGCTGCTGCTGCTGCTGTGGAAATATCTAACGTATGCAGCCGGTGTAGAGAGAGGCACATGGGCTTCCCGATACGCCTCGTTGTCTTTCTGCTTCCTCTTCCGCTACGCGTTAAGCTCTTTTCACATTCCTACGTTTCACGCGCACACTCGCGCACACACATATATATATATATATGTATGTCAGGGTGGGCTAAAAAAAAAAACGGGACTGGTTTGAAACGTGAACAAAATCTAAACGCTTTGACCGATTTTTGGAAACTTCTTTTTTTTTCCTCGAAAGTAGAAGAAGAACAAACACAGAGTTCTGGCAATCATATTGAAGTTAGTAACGTTGTCGTAACGATTAAAGCTAAGGAAAAACCGTCATTTCGCGGTTTTCGTATTGTCTGAAATTCGGTAAACCGTAATAAAAGAAAATACACTCGTATTTCGAAATCTTAGTTACTTAAAATTCATTGTAAATTTAAGAAAATAGTTTTTTATTTTCCCCGATGTTTCGTCACGGTAACGTTAATTAACTTCAACCTCGTTTCTGGCACTAAGTAACCACAAATGGTGGACACATCGAACCGTGTAACTGAATTCCGTTCCCCATTTGCTTTTTTGCGTCGATAGTATTAATTATTAGAAAACTTTGAAATAATTAAAATTAGCGGAATAAACGAAAAGCACAACGTTGTAAATATTTTCTTGTTTTTGTAATCAATTGAACCAAAATAACTGAATCCTTGAATCATAATTTAAGATCGAAATTGAGTTGAACATTCTTTAATGTTAATTTTTCTCAGTCTCCCAGCGAATTTTTTAAAACCCGATTTTCAACAGCGTCTTTCTCAGCAGGGAATAAAATTTTTTCAGCCTTGCAAAGCCAAACATGAAAGATTCATTTTTCTACAGTTTCAAGCAAAATAAACTTTTCGGAAATGGGTCTGTGGGTTCGGATTTTATTCGCGTTTTAAATCGGTCACGATTTTTCTTCGGCGTATCCTGTACATAGGTATGTACACATGTAACACACATAGTACCGCACTTTTCTCACCAATTGTTTCTTGACACGCCTCTGTCTGCGCGTGTATTGTTCACGCGTGTACCGCACCCACAGGTCTTTATTCATTTTGTTCCCCCATTTTGTTCTTCATCGCACAGGATTGCTGTCTCCGGTCACGACGATTTATGAATTTGTAACTGAAGTTCGAAAAACAAAAAGAAACAATCGAAAAAGTTGGCTGACAACGAGTCAAGGGAAAACATTACGCAAGGAAACCCTGCAATATTTTCTTCTCTCTCGTATTGGACAATTTTTATTTTACTGTACAAATCTGTTATATTATAATAATTGAACTGTCGGGCTTTCAACTTGCGCTGTGGAAAGAAAAAGGGTTGAAAATCGATGATCGTGCGAAAGTTACGCCGCTGTGGATTCTTAGCCTTGATTACTGTTTGTTCGTTTTTTTTTTTTTTTTTTTTTTTTTGGGTCGCATTCGCCGACACGGTCCCACCTTTCTTTTGCTCTCGTCCTGCATCTTTTATGCACATACATTACACACGCATACATGTATATTCTCAACATCTGAAACCTCGTCTTACGTCGAGCAAGGCCTTACTGCTCAAGAGGGATTTACTTCTCGTGTAATCTGCTTTATCATTTTCTCATACATTTCCTATTCTCTTCCCATCTTCGTCATGGTCAACCTTTATTCTTTTATTCACTTTACTTCTCCAATCTAACGCGCAAGTTCATTCGTTTCGTCATCGTCTTCGCAAACAAATATGAACCGATACGGACTCATGTTTATAACAATTAATGTACACCGTCCTAGGTACGATACAATCACGAGTATTTGTTTGTTGAAAAATGTATACTTCGGTTTTTCGTTTAACTTAAATATCTTCAATAATGTTCATACGCCTGCATAGACGCGTTATAGCCTTGCAATTATGTTATAAACAATCGTGGCGGTTTTCCACGCAGCGGAAAATTGTGCGTGCTTTTAACGTTAATTCCGTTTCGGTATTATATTTCTTCTCTCCTTATAACACTTTTTTTTTTTTTCTTTCCTCTTTATCTATACTAGAGAAGCTCGTTCTGCCTCGACGCTGTATTTCCGGTCCAGCGAACAGGGACTGGTGGAAATAAGAAGAGCACTTTTTTCTTCCACTCCGCTTCGCGAAAGATTCCTTCGAACGCAATTTCACGGGGAGATTTCTACCGTCTCCCCTTTTCCCTTCCCTCTTTACTCCCCCTTGCGCCTCTCGCTATATCTCTTTCTCTCTCTCTCTCTCCCTCCCCTCTCTCACTTATTCTCACCACGCACAGAGTCGCCGCAACTCCCACAACGTCGCTTTCATCCTCTATCAGTCAAGTGGCAAAACCGAAATCGAAAAAATTGGCACACGGTAAACCCAAAATCATAAACGATCTTATACGGTACGTTTGCAACTGCGTTATGAACAAATCCACAGAGAGATAAAGACAAAGGGAGAGCGAAAGAGATTAGAGATAGAGAGAGAAATCCCTCATTCGAGGAAAACTTCTCATCTCGTTTTTCGTTGATTCGTTGTGGCATGTATTACATGGTATACAGAATTAGATGTAACGCTTTGAGAATTTCCGAACAAGAACCGCTCTAATATATGTGTGTGTGTGTGTGTGTGTTTTATACCTACAAAAATACCTTTCGAACAGCTTGTTATAATATATTCTCATTGGCGGGTTCATTTCATTATAACCTAACCTAACCTAACCTAACTGTTATTTCTCATTTTTTTCGTATAAAAATAGAAATATTGGGTTGCGAAGGGGATAAAGAAAGTATGGGGGGTTGGATAAAGAAACGCAAACGATAAAAAGAAACAAATATGAGAATTTTTACCGAGTTTGTTTTATTCGGTAGGTGAATTGCTGCGGTATTTCAACACAGTGAATGCTTTTCAGAGCATCGTGGTGTAGTTTTGAGGAATTTTATTTCATTGTGTTTGAAAGGGTATAATATAAAGGACTTTATACACTTTCATCAACTTTATACGTGTACCCTGTTCACGGGAATATTACGACTTGATTTCAGATTCAATGTGGATGTTTAACTCGGAACGTACTTGGCAATTTGTGAATTTATGTTACGGTTAATAAATTGTGAATTGTAATTTATATGCTAGTCGAAGCAACTTCTTAATGAATTCGTTGCAACGGACAATTTCACGGAAATTAATCAAGTTTCCAACTCGGATTATATTATGTATACAACGCGTCGTATTATATACGTTGAATTAATAATTATGCACAAAACAATGAGCGAATGCGAGATGGGGGGACGAAGGTAGAAAAAAAAATTGTTTTTAGTATATATCCGAAATATGCAGATTATATATTCGGAGGGGAATATTCATACGAAGGGACGTGAAAATTTTCGTTTTTTTTTTTTTTTCATCCATTTGAAAAATTACTTGATTTGAATAAAATTCTCTGCCAAATACGCGGATTATCGGACAGTCTTTGAACCTACGGCGGTTTATTAAAAAGCAAAAAAATCTGAGTGGCGGGTAAAAAGTTATCCAAGTAGGTGGGTGTGCACACATTAAATTATACGGAATATATATTTATACGTGTATATAAATATATAAACTATATAATATATGTAATATATACAACATATACAATATATATAATATATATATGAAACGCTTCAGGATTAGGGTGACGAGGGGCTTGGATTTTAATCTCGTCTCATCTCGTCCGTTCATCACCGCATGCACCGTTTAATCCACTCGCCTAATTTATACGGGTTTTAACTCACTCTTACTCGCTCAAAATTTAAACTACGTGTCTAGCAAAAACCGAGTTGCACGATTTTTTTTAAGCGTATTTTTATTTTCTCCCTCAATTTGCCACTGAGTATTTATTGAATTATCATGTTCGTGAGAGCGCGAAGAATCTTGTTAAGAATGGGTAAATTAGAAATACTGAAATTCTGACGAAAAGTTCAAACGTCGATAGTTTTTTTTTTTTTTCTTTGAAATCACTCCAAAATGCAGGTTTTCAAAATTTAGTCAGATTCGTTCGATTTCATTCTACGACGATTACTAATTTTATTCAGAAGACTATTAATTTCTACAATGCCAATCATTAGTCAATTCAATATTGTAATGTTTGATCACGATCCCCATCGGTGAAATTTAAAAAAAAAAAAAAATTGAATATTCAAACCTTACACTGCGTATCTCCTGGGTGTAAGTAACACTGGTGACACACCGGAGTCGTTGAGACCCCAAAGTAAAAATCATTGCGTAGAAACGGAGATATCGATTCGAAGAATTTGAAAAAATTCTGTCATACTATTTAACTATTATACTTCAAGGCAAATTAGACATATATTTAGCAGGATGCAATTTTAAATGTCTAAACAGAAAAACAGAAAATCCTAAAAGAACAAAAGATCGAGAAATTGATCAATTTGGACAAAAAAAAAAACTTCACTGAATTTTCAATGTTTTGAGCTGAAAATTTACAGAGTAATTCTTAATACCAGATATAAAAAAAAAACCATCGCGAGTTTTTTGGAACTAACGAGAGTTTTGCGATATTTTATTATTTGTCTTGGGTCAAATTAGATTATTTTGGACATTTTTGATATGGAATTAACGGTGAACATGCGGTGGGGTCATTTTGACCCCGGCGTGCAGAGTGTAAGGTTTAACGATACAGAGTACTAGAAAATTTTTTTTTCACGAAACTTATGAAAATAGTCTTCTTAATAAAACGAGACATGGATGAGTGAAATCGGATCAATCGATTCTTATCCATTTTTTTAAGCTGTTGAAACTGAAACATTGGCATAGTCTAATCATATATTTCTGTTCATAATTCCATTATTCCATTAATTTCGGTTATTGTATTCTTTTAAAGAAATCTTCGTAGCTCACAAATACAACAATGTGACAAGTACTTAATATCAAGTACCAAGTAGTACAGATTATTTGTTTATTTTTGTTTTCTTAACCGTGATTCAATAAATCATTTACCTGGTTTTACTAATTTCCGTTCCCAGTCCGCATAATTTCCTTGATTGGGAGATCCTTTCCTCCTTTGCCTTGAATGCGATTCGGTGAAGTGTAATTTCGAGAGAAAAGATGGAAAAAAATGAAAAAAAATATATATATATGTATAAAAAATATCACCGCTGCCGTCGCCACCGACGCCTGCGAACGAATGCCAGCAATTAGTGTAAAAGTGCCGGTGCAGTAGCCGCTGCATCGCATCGCGAGGAATGAAGAGGTAAAGAGAGTTGGAAGTATTTCGGTGATTGCCAAGGAGTGTCTCTCTTCCCCTTCCATACTATGGCGTTTCTCTGCTTCGCCCTACACGGAGAGAAGTGAGAGAAGGAGAGAGCAGATTTTACTCAAAACTTCAGGAAAAGAGGGATACGTGAAATGTTTTTTGGCATAAAATACCCATGTCAAGCATATTTTGTTTACTGTAAAAGGTATGAGATTTTACTCTGCACTCGTGCTGTATGATTAATCGATTAACGAATTATCTAATCGACGACTTCGGTTAGTCGTTTTTCCAATCAATCGATTAATCGGCGGCTTAAATTAATGGTTTTTAAGACTGGTTTTCAATACTCGGAGAGTAATTGTTGCGATGTTATGGAAATTATTATTGTTGGAAAGAAATTGATTGAAAAAGTAACGTGAAAATTGAAGGAATAATACACGTAAATCACATGTTCGTGAAATTTCATTTTAAAAATTCTGGATGACAGATCTAATATGGCGGAGGAAAATTTGAAATTCGATCGAATCGGGAGGAGAAATTCTCTCTGAGAGTCTTCGGGGTCGCTTATCACGAATCTGAAATAAGATTTTGAAAATTCAGTACGGCGAATCCAATCAGCGATCCCGAAAACTCCTGCACAGAGTTTTTTTGACCGTATTCGATGAAATTTGAAATTTTTGCCCGCCATATTGAATCCGATATCACGAATTAACGTCAAAGATTTTACGAAGTATATTTTACCAAAAAATCTGAGTTGTGTCCCTCTTTTCATGCAGTTTTGAATAAAATCTGCTATTTTATTCTCTCTGTATAGTCTCTTTCTTTCTCTCTCTCTCTCTCTCTCTCTCTCAAAATACGTGTCAATCCAACAAGTCATTATCTCCGCGGTATTTTAAGGTTAGATTCGTTACGTTTATTGAGATTGAGTTAGTTTCGCGCTCGGCCGACTGTGGCGCCGTAGGTTTCTCAGTGTCGCCAACGCAACTGACTGGTATAAAAAATCAGCCGTCTCCTCTACTAGTCAGTAGCGAGGGTGTTTGAAACTGCATCTAGGAGAAGGAGGAGAGACGTAAATTTGGAAGTAAGCCAAGTCGAATCTATTAGACTGGGCGAGGCGTGCATCTGAAACGCCTTATTAAGGGGAACATCCACCTATCTGCTAACGCATTTACTAATTGCGACACGAATAAATTTTCCTCCTCAAATATTCTTGTACCCCTTCCAAAGCTGCTGCCGCTTTTGCTTTGGCTGCCGTCGCACGCCGCTTCTCTACTTCGCATCTACCTCTAATATTTAGTCAGTTACTTCAACCCGATTTCACCGTTTTGTTTATAACCTCGTTGCAGCTGTCGACACTTTTGCCGTATATCGCCACGCAATTGTATACGTTCAACGGAGTGAATTAAAATTATATATATATATATATATTTGAGGTTGAAAAATTTTATACCTGAAGAAATTTTTCACTTTTCTTCTTACGAACTTTATTTTAATTATTTAATTTTTCTTCGTTTTTATGCTCAGAGTTTTTGACACAACGTTGTGACGGACTAAACCAACTCGTACTTACAATCAGATACTAATCTACGGCAATGGAGCTTCGTTAAAACATAATTATTAAACATATCACTGATGCAGAAAATGAAAGGAGGCCAAAAAAAACATTGTTCACCTATCGTTTCAACGCTACATGGGACGATTACATTCTCGATCCTTGCGATCCTTTCAAATCCTTCTATATACCTACTCATATTATACGACATGGGTATACCGTATAAGCGTTCTCGCATAGATAGATGTATATACATATGCGTATACATACCTTCGTAGCATTCTCGTATGTACCCTGACATGATGGTATTAGACCATTTTTTTTTCCTCCTCCTCCTCCTCCTCCTTTTACCTCGCCTTCATCCACCCTCTGTATCTTTCTCCGTCTAAAATTTTCTTTTGCAATAAACCCTCTCTCTCTCTTTCTCTCCTTATCCTCCTCCCTCCCTCTTTCCTTCCACGACTCTTTGTAATCCCATTTTTCTTATTCTTCGGCTTCGTCTTCTTTTATACGTCACATACATATGAGATTCGCCTACCCTTTGACGACCACCTCGTCCTCGTCCTCGCGGTCTCGCCAAAGTAGGTATTATATATAGGAGGTAGGAGTCACCGGTGGTGCAGCACCCAGAAAATGGCTACGTCAACTTGCGAATGATTAATCGGATATCCAGGACAAAACCTCCTCTATGTATCCCCTACCGAGTGAAATACTCTCCTCGCGTTTTATCCTTTATACATACACACATACATATATACGTATGTGTATATATATATATATACACACATATGTATATTAGGGTGTTTCAAAAAAAAAAACGAACTTTTTTTTTTTTTCTTATGGTGTCCAAAAATTAATAGTATATCTAAAAACAAAAATTTTGGCGCCAATATGAGCTCTTAATATCAATAGGAAGATTTGCCTCTATCCATTTCTTTATTTTCCATTTAAATAACACGGGAATTTTTTTTTTTCATTTTTGAATTTTTATTACTTCGGAACGGTTCATCGTAACAACAATCTGAAAAAAGAGATTTGTAGGAAATTTCACGCTCCACACAAAACGTCTGAAGATCAAAGTTCCTCAGATCAACCGTTTCAAAGATATCAGCGATCAAAAATAACGCTAATCAAAAATTTGAAATATTTTCCAATAAAAGTACAAAAAAATATCATACGCCATATTTATATTATTTTTTATGTAAAAGTACTTTAATTCTGTTAACCTGAGACTGTAAACTTGTTTTTTTGCTAATTAATTCAATACGTGACTCAAAAAAAGCACAAATACGTAAATATAAGGGTTAAAAATATCACATAAATGATTTTTGTGACTACATGATAATATTTTAATATACCACCTGCTTAAGGTGTGACGAAAAAATGTTTGTTTGTGGTGAAAAAGATGGTTAAATTATCGGAATAGAAGAAGTATGAACAAAAAAGAGGAGAGATAAGACAGAATGTCTATCTTTAATTAGCAATGTGAAATTTCAAAGAGTTTTTGCGGGTACTCTCTTTTCTACGCGATTTCTAGGTGTCGAAGTTAAAGTGTCGTTAAGGTAACGAAACATTGAACAAAAAAAAAAAAAAGGATTACCGTTTTGCAACTTTAGAAATATCAGGTAATATACATCGAAGTAGGGTTCAGTTCAGTTGGGAAAACATGAATAGGTATCTTCTGCTTTACCATACTTCACGGGCTTACGGAATTTAAGGTAATCTTGAAATTGCAAAATAACGAGTTTTCCGAAAATTGCATCATTGTATTAACGTTACGAGCTTTGTCCTCATTTTCTCATTCCCTACATAAACGGGGTTGCTCAAAATGCTTAAAAAAAGAAAGTGTGATTTTTGCGATTCTTATAACACACTTCGATATCGCAAAAGAATTTTCGTTTGCAACACAACAATATGTTTTTATTTTATTTTATTTTTTTTTTCACACTAAACATTCCGAACGTCTCGACGCTGAAGTTGGTTAATCCGCGTACAACGTAGCGTACGTAATATTTTTTCAAAATAAAAGATCGAAGAATTTTTCAACTTTTGTAATGTAATTACCTTCCGTGTAAACCTGAAATGTTTATCGGAAAAAAATTGAATCCAACAACTTTCTTCAAACAATCAAGTTGAAATTTTGTTGCCGCAAACCGTAACTTTTGTTTCCAAAGTTCCGCAATCCGTTCAATGTTTGATATTTGAAGAATTCTGGAGCATTGCATATATGGTGATTTCATAAAAATTGAGAAATTTTTTTTTTTTTTTTGTTATTTTCACACAAATATTACATACCCGAGACGTTAAATCGTTCAACGTATTTCGGATGAAAAAAAGCAATATCTCTCACTCTCTCTCTCTCTCTCTCTCTCTCTCACAACCATACAGCGTAGCCTCCGTCACGTCTTTCCTCATTCTTGTTCTGACTGAGTGATGCGGCACAGTCATTTGTTATTTCATCTCATAATTGCTCGGCTCGTGATTAAGACGAAGACGACAAAGATTAACGCTCAAGGGGTGAAATGCGAGGGAAGATGAAGGAAAATGCAAGAAAAAAAAAAAAAAAACGTTGCACGATTACAGAGTGCAACTGCACATCCAATCGGCTCTGCGTCGAATTTGAAAAACAATACCACAAATTTACGTCTACTTGTTCAACGCACTAATGAGACTGAATTTTATGATGCTCAATTCTACAACGTTGATCCTTTTTAGGCAAGCGCGTTATTTTCAAACTTTACAAGACTCGTCGGAAATATCTATATCGTCGAGTAAAGTTTTTTTTTTTTTTTTTTTTTTTTCATACGTATGCAAAATAAAACGAAAGGCAGTTATACATTTTAGAAATTTTTAAGCTCCGTCAAATTGATCATTATCAAACGTCTCGTTGCATCCGCTTGAGCAACTTGATTTTGACATCAAGTTTTTCGGTAAATGATTTTTACACGGGATGATAAAAATACGCCACTGTTTCGAGGGGTGGTTTACAGGAATAGCACCGCCGATTTATACGTTCTTATTAATATTCGATGAAGAAACGATGCGGCCTGGTGGATTCGCCGGTTCAGCATTTACCTTCGATTTCTTTTATTCACCTGAATGGATCACCAGCGCGATGTTAGTTCTCGCTCGTGCGTACACGTACAGGGTGTACCTACATGTAAGACATCCCCGGAGGTTCTCTCTTCATCAATAACCACCCCTGTGTATACGGGTTCGTTGCGGTTAGGCCGCCCGGAGGATGTGTATTATACACGTAAAATACGGTACGGGGAGGAGACGAGGGACGAAGAAAAGGGAGAGGGAAGGTTAAAGAAAATTAACAAAGATCAGGGGTGGGGGTCAAAATCCCGGAAGATCAAAAAGTCGATTGGTTGGGATACGAATTTTAGAATAACGAACGATCGGTGTACCGAAATTGATATTTTCCACAAATCATCCAGTAGAATAACTGTTCTCCCGAAGGTTCATTCAACCGAACGCTCTTTTATCCGAAAAAGTATTTTCGGTAACAGTCTGTGTTCCGATATTCCGATTGAACAAAGCACAGGATGGGAAGATGTGGGAGAATTATGGTTCGGAAATTAAAAATTGAGATCAGTTAATACTTTGAACAGCAAAAAAACCAAAAATATCATTTGACGAAAATCAAAGTTCAGAACGGGCAGAATTTCCATCCGCGTAACGATGAAGGACCTGAATCTCGAAAGGAGGAAATGCCTAATCTTCCTGAAAAATCGACATTTTTCAAATTCGTCAACTCGGTGCTAGTTTTATCAAGATTATCTCATTGTATTAAACAATCGTCTGTGTCATCAAGGAAAAAAAGCAGGTAAAGGATTGAGCAACAAATTTTCAATAAAATTCGAACGGTACATCTTTTTTCCCGTACGTTTGATTTATTCAACAGATCGTTGTTACATTAAGAGAGAATAAATGAGTTTTCGACGTCTTGCAGCCTTTCGGTATTTTGTACATTCTGTCTTGGTGGGTTTTCGGATTTCGATGTTTCGAGTCTTTGGTCAGTCGTTATTTATAAATTCGGATTCGTAAATGTTCGAAAAAGACACGAGTCTGATATTTGAAAAGTCGATTTTTTGACTGTTGGGTATTTTTGCGATTCAATATCTTGCGCTTCGGAATTTTGCCCATCCTCGAACCAAAAAAAAAAAAATACCTCTGTATAAATTAATTATATATTTTCACGTTGTTAAGTTTTATTTTTCTCCAAGAAAAAATTTCCGTATCTGTGGTATTTCTACGTTTTTTTACCTGTGGGTAATTTGACTTTCGGGATTTCGTCCCGTCGATCTTTCGGTTTTTCGCATTTTTTCACCCCACCCGCATTTACCACTGCGCAAACGCGCGCGTGAAGTCTGAGATAAAGAGGAGAAAAGAAGAAAAATAAAAAACCAAAACAACAAAATAACACGATGATGCGAGAAAAATATATTACAATTCGCGAGGAAAACACGAATATAATATAACGCACGACGATCAATGTATAGGGTATATTTAATATCGCCTGTGTTGTGTAGTATTATAAATATGTATGTATATATATTATTATTATATATATATATTATTATTATTATTATTATATATAGACACGTATATTGGTGGTAGTGGAACGCGAAAAGAGAGGAACGTCGCGTGTTAAACAACCCTTGGTGGGGTTTATTTTTCCCCGAGTTCTCTCGATAAAGTTGCGCTATCGGTGCGCAACGGCCGTGAGCCGCGTAAAATCACCGGAAAGAAATTTGCCATACATACCTAGATGCGGATGCATTACACGTGTCTGTGTGTTACATGTATTTTCGCGAAATAGGCAACGGCAATGATCCTCCGCGTCACATTTCCTAGCCTCCTCCCCTACTAGGTATGTAGAAAAAGAAAAAGATAAAAGAGCTCTCTCTCTCTCTCTCTCTCTCTCTCTCTCTCTCTCTCTCTCTCTCTCTCTCTCTCTCTCTCTCTCTCTCTCTCTCTCTCTCTCTCTCTCTCTCTCTCTCTCTCTCGCTGATCGTTACATCGTGGTCTACGCCTCACGAATACGATAATATAATGCCCAAGAAGTTGTTGGGGCCTTGTTTTTGATCGATGGAAATTTTTTCTCTTCTTTTTTTCCCTCAATTTGTGGTTAGTTTTTTTTTTTTTGTCTTTTTTCCTCTTGTTTTTAATTCGAAAATCCCACGCACGTAACGTGTCGAGTGTCGAGATTCTTGAGAGTTCTGAAAAAGATGGGAGAGAGAGAGAGAGAGAGAGAGGGAGAGGAATAAAGAAAGAAATCGAATTATCCAAACGCGATTAATTATTTATTTGTTTATTTACGTACCTTTTTTCACGAACAGGTACAACGCGGAGTACACGTTACCAAGCTTTCATACGAGAATTCACCGTGATTCAGGTTTATTATTGCTTTGTATACCATTATATGCGTGCGGTTAATTAAACGTGCAGGTCATACCATACGTGTACAAAACCGCCGTCAGGCCAGACGCGAATCTCGCGTGTTACGCATCGCCCCTCGATTCATGTACCTACCGCAAGAGGGAGAGAGAGAGACAGATAGAGAGAGAAACGGAGGAAAAAAAACCAAGAAGCCATGGAAAAGGGGGAACGTGGAGCGAAATAAAGCATAAAAATATTTCCGGAAATATTTGCGGAAGAGTACCAACACGCTTCGTTTCGTATTAATTTTTTTTTCACCCTCCCCTTTCACATTCGCGTTCATCATCGATGCGAATTTATAATTGAAACCCCACGGTTTAAGCTCCAATTGATGTGTTTTAATATATATTTCCACGTGGCCGTAACTCTTTCTGTATCTAAATGTGAAAACGTTATTTTTCTTATTAAGACACTCTGCGGCTGCTCACTTTCCTTGGTAACGATATCGCTCGCTAAGGATCGTGAGAAATTGTACAACTTTCGATATAAAGCAATCTTGATTTTCATTAAGTTATGGAGCGTAGATATGTATACGGTTGTGAAATGTTGGTAAAGTTCCGGTCCAAAGATGGAGGGAAATCTATCGTTGATTAATCGTAAACAATTGTTTGTTAAGACGAACGAACGCCTGTTCGGTGGTACAATTTGACAAGTTCATCGAAACCCAGGAGAGAAAGTAACGATCCGATTCTTTTCTCGAAATTCTTGCTAAAACTTGGAGATTGATGTATAAAAAATTCGTACATTATGCATGAAAATAACGATCGTTCTCTCGGTATGTACGTCGGAGATAACGTGACGCCGTTAAGTTTAGTCGGATAGCTATCGCAAGACGATCGTAATCTTTATTCATCGTTACAATTACCCTTCATCACCGTTATTAAGGTTATTATGAGTAAAGTTGCACGCTTGAACACACAAACACGGGTACATCTATATGCAGACGCATAGTCTCCTATGGCTGGGTCTGTGTATTCAGGCAACCGCATGCGGTGTCTGCAGGTCGTAAGGCGGGTAAGTTTCCAACGTTTACGTACATCCTGACATAGTTCGGCTTCGTCGGGTTTCGTCTAGCAGGGAAGGGTTTGCAAATCGCGTTGGGTATGGTCAGTCGCAGTCCGGCGAATTACCATTTCATTCTGTTAGCGAGCTGAATTATTTCCGCCTCTTCTTCCCGCACCTACACGGACTCGTTCACCTTCGCACATGTGTGCACTCTACTCGTGCCATCGAGTCCGATTCCGCGCCCCCGTAATCAATTAATTTCAACAGGCAAACCTGAAACGGTTGAGCGATTGATTTTTCATCCTGGTTCAGTCGAGTCGGTATTACCGGTCCATGCTTCAGGGATGAGCATTTCTTTCGCATTCGGTGTTCGACTTGTTCTGTCCCACCGCTGTCACCAATTAATATTTTCCTTTTTTTTTTTTATTGGAAACCGCCCAGGAGAATGTATTGGACTCAGAAACTATCGGTTTGCCGATTCGTATTTGCGACTCGAATTGCGGTTATACGTAACTGACAATGAGTTGTACAGATTCTTCAATTTTTATCCGTGTATGCTAATTTTTGGAGCAAAGCTGTTAGACGGAATACATTTGGAAGATAAAAACGAGATACGGAGACGTATTGGCAATTTTGCGCGGGTGAGATTAAACCGTTGCTACTTTTTATTTATTTATTTATTTATTTTTTTTGTCTATAATGGAAAATCAACAACAACGCAACCAGTGATAATCGGTGGCGCCATTACCACAGCTTCTACGCTTAACGGAGCAGTGGAAGAGGAGAAGCCTCCTGCGAACAGAGAACAAGACACTGAACACGTGCTGCGGTTTAATGTCACGTCGAACGGATAATCGGTTGAGAGTAGTTTTAAATGTGCCTTTCGAATATATCACCGTGGAGTACGAAAGGATCACTTAACAACCGGTACGTGGGCTTGAGCCATTAGGAATAAGATATGGAAGTGACGCGTATGGAGTGATACGTGAGAGGACGCGTTGGCTCAGTGCCCGTTGTGGCCGTCGCAAACTTCTCCTCACGTTTCTCTAATTCTCTTTTATCATCCCACCTCTTCAGGCACCGCACATCTTACCTTTTGCCAACTATCCGCCAGCTACTCGGCATGTTTGACAGGTAGATGAGAAAGTTTAATGAGGTTGTAAAAAACTTTTTCGAATAGATATTTTTATTGTCTTAGGATACCCTAACCGGATTCTCTCTCCGAACCCATTTTCTTCCGCTTCTCCTTGGCCTGTCAAATCGAACATTTCATTCCGGCGGACCCTCCGGTTCGACCATATACTTCGCCGGTAAATCGGGAGTAAAAATCGATCGAATAAATAGCCTTGGGATAATACACTTTCTGGTCACATCAAGATGGGAACGGCGTAGGTACTTTGCGACTAAACTTACCGAGTCAAATGAGCCAGCGTTTTTTACTTTCGCATCTACGATAAAGTCGCACGGAATCGGCTTAGGTATATTAGCTACTCGTAATTATCCACACACACACACACACCATTTATACCCTGATCTGTTTTGGTCATGGTTTAAGAGAGGTAAATCTACACTGCGTGACCACTGGTTCTTTATTTCTTTCTCCTCCGACTCTTCAGGGAGAGAGATATTTCATTGGCTGGTATACCTACGGTAACTAGGTCCAAACGTTGGTGTACGACTAAAGTGTTCCACCGAAAGTTTGTCGTCGTCGAGGCCATTCCCATCCTCGCTTTTCTTCGTTCCTTCTAACTTACTTTTCTTTCGACACAACGATTGCCATGATAACGATATTACCCGACACCCTCCTTCGCAAATGTTTTACCAAAAACTTGAACACGCTATTCATGTCTCTCTTCCGACTCTCGCCACTCCGCCATCCGTCGCCTCGTCCGTTGGTGTACAAGTGTGAACATGCGAGAAAAGAAAAAGTAACATCCGACCGAATATGAAATTGAATCCATCCCGACATCGATACAGCCTCTACCGTTCCTGTTTCTGTTCCAACCATTACTCTATGATCGTTGTTCACCGTTTCATCGTCGTGTTTTCAAACTATCGTGAAATTCGATCAAGTTGAATCGAAGTTAAACCGACCTTTGCCGCGCATGTGTTACAGATTCGTTATCTGCCATATTCGAGTTGTACAAGGAGGTTGTGAAGTATCCTACCAATCGTACGATCAAAAATCGTTAATTAAATCGTGGACCTTGAAACGCACCTGGATGAGGACCGAAGCGGCAAATGCCGTTCACAGACCTTCAAAGCAGCGTTATTGCACGAAGTCCACAGGTACGAGAGTACCTAAAGGACCCCCATATACCATACTTGTCTTATGGTCAGGCGGTTGTTGGCGCGTGTTGGAAACGACGGACGATGGGGTGAAGCGAAGAGGGTAGGTAACGTCGGCGCAAATGCGGGGCAGGGGGATGGTCTGGAAAACACAGCTACCGCGTTTGCTACTGTTACTATAACGGAGTTATAGTACTTCGCTCTTCCGCCTGCAGGCCACCCTCTTCGTCTCCTCCTTCATTCCCTCTTGCAACCACCACCTACCTCGGTAAACCCGTCGCGGGTCGAGTGAACCAGGCTACCGGTGGCGGGGCGAGAAGGTTTTGTGACGTCATGGACGCGGGGGATCGATCCGTGGACCACGACGAGGGATGCGGTCTGGATGCTGCCTGCCTGCCTGCCTGGTTCTCCTAGCCGGCGGGGAAGTCCCGCTCTTTTGAAACCTCTTCTCCTTTTCTTTCCTATACATTCTTCACCGTTTCTATTGGATGTGTTTTTCCTTGTCACGTTCTCCCAGAAGCGCAGCTCTATTTCCTGATTTTTATCCACCTCCTCTTTTTTCCTTCTTTCCCCTACTCCTTTTTCTTCACTTTGTTGGTTATTTTTTCCAACTTTCACCTACTTGACTTTTTCGTTTTCATCCGTTATTCATTACATGTTTTCTCTTTGGTACATACATACGTATCGTGTTCGCCACATTTGTCGACGACGACGTATTACTTTTCTTTTTTTTTTCATTTTTTTTTATTTTTTTTTTTTTTCACTCACGATGATGACTTCACGCGTTACACGTGTTTTATTCTCCTTCTCACTCCGTACCTTGGTGTGCGGGTCTGTGGTCTTTTCCTCTTCGATTCTATCTTTCTTCATCATCATCTTCTTCGTCGTCGTCGTCAGTTGTGTGCTTTTTTACGTTGATATTATCATTCTCATTTTATTTTTGATCACCATGTTTCGGCTACCCTTATCTACTTCATCATACTCTTTATCGCGTTCCCGATTTTTCCTAGCCCTTGAACCGCAATTTTTTTTTTCTTCTTATTCTGCTTCATCGTCGTCGTAGTCGACACGTGCGAGACTTGTCATTTAACTTTTTACCTCAGGGCAAGGTAGCGAGACGGGTTTTTCACAGTCTAGAGCCTGAATTTGAAACCCCTGTAGAGAAAGATATCGTTATAACCAAATTATCTCACGGACTACACGGTCCGTCGTTTCGGAATTCACGCACACCCGACGATGACGCGTTGGTCGAATTGACTGACCGGCTTACCCTAGCACAACGATTCCTTGGTGCGAACCCCGAAACCGTGTACACGTGAGACTCGCGCCATGCATATTCCATAAAGTGTCCCAAAACGTTGCTGCAGCCACCGTCCTCAATCCCCAGGCTAGCTTACCGCAACGGTATTCAATCATGAGGCCTCACTCACAGGCTTGGCAATTCCACTAATCTTCATTTTCTTTCCTCTTACCTTTTCTTTCTTCGTTTTTTTTTTTTCCCCCTCGAGACAAGGGATCTTTTTTTCATTCTCTTACAGTGACCGAGGCTAAGCCTTGGGGGGGACGAAGCGGTTATAGTCCCGTAACAACAATACAGGGGTATATCTACCTACACCGTGAGAGCTGGACGTGTTCTACTCATCGGTGGATAAAGAAAGAGGTCTCTTCGCGTGTCGCCAGGATGGCCACAAGTTGGTCCCCTTCGTTATTGCGCGGTCCACCTCACGACTTGTAGTAGGCTGATCTCCGAAAGCAATTTACCCCAACCTGGACTCCAACGCTTACTATAAATGTGTTTGCCGTTGCGCGGCATCGAGGTGGATAGTTTTTCCTTCACCTAGCTAGGTTTGAAATTCCCCCAAATTCGTCGGCTGCTTTTCAACGATGCGGTTACACTTTTTAGACTTTTTCACTGGTGTGCGTCTTCGTCGGCGTCGTCGAGCAGACTTCCAATTAGAGACAGACGGTGCGCGGCGCACTGTAGCAAAATTAAGAGTGCTTCCAACCTTCGTCAACCTCGACGAGGGAAGTAAGAGGAAAAGGAGGAGGATGAGGATGAGGAGGAGGAGGAGGAGGAGGAGGACGAGGAGGAGTACCGGACTGCTGCAGCACCAGTCTGCTATTACATCCTGCATATTTTTTCTCCGCCGCTTCTGCACCTTCTCAACTTGTGTTTTACACGCGCATGTTTTTGTCTCGGTAATACTTCTTTGTCACATGTCCCGTGATTTCAATCCACCCTGGAAAGTATTATTTCATCAAGCTGTGTGAAAAAATTGTATAAATCGTTGAACAAAAACCTCCACGGTGCGGGGTGTTCGATGCATGTGTACAGTGTCTATTCAAATGAAATGAGACAACGTTACGTTGGTGTTATTTTTTTAATTTAATTTTTTTACGTTTCATCGCAGACACCTCGCATCGTCCTCCGCAACGATGATCCCCGTGCACGTGCTATGCTGTGCAGGTGAACTGCTTTTATAACTCTCGACGTTGGTGGGTTGGTACAGAGCGCAACTGCCGAGCGTTCAGCTTATTCAGGCAACTCGACTGTAATTAAATCGCCAGCGCATGGAACGTGGAAGGCGGTAGCGGATGTATATTTTTCATATTTTATAATGCACTGCTCGCCATGCTGGTGCTGTTGCTGCTTTGCTCCAGGTATTATGAACGCTTGGGAATCTCTTCGCGACGGTGATGCTCCTCGCACCGTACCGGTAAATTCTTAAATCAAAACGCCGCACTTATTCTCTTCCAAGTCCATGTAATACCGATTATACTACAGAGCACGCGGCGAATCAACTTTGGCAGACAATTTATCTTCCGATTTATAAATACTGGCTAAAGTAACAACCGAAACACGGTTCAAATGATGTACCTTAATTTTCTCACAAATCGTGCATCTCTCGTTCGTATTGCAACTGTAATATCGCAACATCGTTGCAGATATTTTATCTTTCTCCGTTTTATTTTACCATGTAAAATTCGAATCATCGTTTCAAACTGCGTCATCAAACTCCGACGGTTGTTCATAGCGGTGTCAATTGTACATCAGCAGCAGTCACAGCACTTCCAACATAACGGTTTATAATTACACATCGGTTGTCGAATTGAATTGGATTTTAGTTATAACGTCGACGGATTTATCACTCCGTTATACACTAATGCACTTTTCATTCGTTTCACATTCTTTCTACTCCATCTGGACAGTATAATTCTATTATATATTATCCGCTCTCCGCTATCCAGGTATGTAGTATTATTTCATCGACGCCGCAAGTACCGGTTGTATAATGTATAACCATTCGAACCGCTGCATGAAGCGGATAATCATTCGTCCGATCACTTTAACGCAGTACTAAATATTTATTCATTTACTACTTGTTCAGTTTCGCTCGGCACATCCGAGGAATGTTGCGAATGTTATCGTTTCTCGACTTATCCGGCGTGTTCGAGGTCTTCTTCGTTTATTTATGTACTTTTTCATCGCCAATTGTTCAAGGATCAATTTCGAGCTACATCATATACACGTGAACAGTCTTAGGTATCCCCACGTAGCGTATAAAAGCGTAAACCCGAAAAACGATATGGCCGAAAAGGCGTTGCAATATTTTCCCGATGAAGAGAAAATAGGCATAAAAGAAGCCAAGAACCGAACGATCACGTACATCAAATAACATATTTTTCTCGTAACGTTGGAAGGGTCTCAATGAATACGCATCTTGGACCAGTGTTTGTCGAGTGTAATCGGATCGATTGCAAAACTTTCGTAACATTGACGAAGAAAAACAAATAATTAGCCATCTGTTGTTATTTAGGCTTGGATCCAAGACGTATGAGAGGTGTTTGGTAGAAATGTCTCAGCACATGACAGGTTATACACACAAAACTGATTAAAGCTTGGAGGCTATCGGTGATTTATCATCCTCTCCCTCCCTCTCTGTCTTTCTCTCTATCTCTCTCGTGCTAAATCGTATTTCTAATAACGTTATTGTGCCTAATGCCGGTTACTGCCGAAGGTTAGGCTGGAAGTTGGAAACGGTGCGGTTTTCCTAACCGGAGAACCTTGGGGGCTTGATAATGGGATCGAGGAGGTATACGGGGAAAGGTGTAGTGCAGCAATTGAACGTGTAGACGCGGATGTGTGCGTGTGTGTGTGTATAGATGGACGGAGTACGGATGGATGGATAAATGGATGAATGGATATGGATGAAGAGCCTAGGCAGTGCTCGGAGAGGGAAGGTTTTCCGGTACAGTGCTTAGTATGCGGCCTAAGTTCATTATTGAGCGACTAATATCTGCGCGCGTCGAGGAGTTCAACCATCGGCTTTGCCCTCCATCCCCTGCAACAGCCAACCCCGACCCCTAATTCTGCACGCTGACCATCCGAGGCATGATCCTTCCTCCACCTCTCCTCCGCCTCTCCTCCTCTCTTCCTCTTCCTTACTTCGACTATTCGTTCATCCATTCCGTCCACTGTCTGTTTCGCATACAAGTTTCCCTTGCAGACACCTGGTATCAGGATGAGATGAGAGGGAGGGAAAGAGAGTCAGTGTATAAGCTCGTTTTACAAGTGACCCTATTACCATGAGGTCAAGTGCGCCGTGTCTAAGCACGAGAAGAGAGACCCTTACATACGAGGGTTGCCGTTTCCGGTTTCACGGAAACTCTATTTCCTATTCTACCCTACACCTCTCTCGATACTTTTTAGACTATATTTATTATACGGAGAGAATCAGGTTCCGCCTGGACTACCAGATAGACTTTTATTGCAAATAACCGTATCGCGTTACAGTTTTATTTCCCTTTTTCATTTCTATTGGATCAATTTTTTTGTTTTTTTAATCTTTCTTTTTTTTTTTTTTTTTGTTGCTTTTATTTCTCGCCCTACACTCGATACACTCGAGGGAGTTGTAGTCGTGTGAATAACGAAGCTTTACTCGAATAACTGTACGATTTATCGATAAATCGTTCGTCGCTTATAACCTGTTTGTGAAGTGCTTGCAAAAATTGACGATATAAGTTATTTGAAGAAATTTTATTTATTCATGAGAGAAAATAAATGTAATCAATTAAGCGAGGCAACAGCTGGCGAAAAGGACCGAGCGCTGCTCGTATACTGTAAGAAAGAGACCTTCGTGAATTAAATGAATTGACACTTCATAAAATTTATATGTATACTAGGGTGATTGTTTTTTTCGGTCCCATCGTGAAATTTTGTTGGAAATACAACAAAAAAAATTCCCTGAAAGATTGAGCCCTTAATATTAATATCAAGTGCTCGCCCAAGGCGTGTAAAGATTTCCCGCTTAAAATACACGTAAACTTTAATTTTTTTTCTTTAAAACATCTACAGTTCGGAGGCATTTTACGGTATAGTCTAGGACGTCGGTAGGTTTTCTTCGGAATGAAATGCTCTACAAAAGTGCTCATTGCGGCGAAGTCGTAACTCACACCGGCGAAGTCGTACGGGCCACCCAAACCAAATTTTTTCATGAAATTCTTGTTTTTTTGCCCCTATCTCGTAAATGACAAGAGCTACAAAAAAAAAAATTGACCCCATATACAGTTGTGGCGGAGGTGTGCAGACGAAGGGTTAACCGTGAATATTGATCGATTCAGCAAATGGCTTTCTAACGATTTTTCTTTTCTCTCTTCTTTTCTTTCTTTGCGTGAAATCGTAAAAAAGACAGCGTGCAGGTGAGATCGTTCAGGGATCGAATGAACGAGGAATAGTATGAATTTATCAACAATATGCGTTTGGAATTTACGGGTGGGATTTTGTCGATGAGGAGGGGGCTGAGATTGAAGAAAGATGAGCGCGGAAGCGGAAGGATGAGTAACGAAATTCGGTGAAAGTAGCGAGTGATACGTGAAACGTGGGCTTCTTAGTCGTTCCGTGGATTGCCTTCGTGCGGTATCCGTAAAGGGATGAAGAGGAAGAAGAAAACAAGAATAAGAAGAGAAAGAGAAGGGAACCGAATAGGTTTAGGATCTGTGCCGCAAGAAGGCAACGTCGAATAGTAGTAGCCGGCGACTTTGGGGCGCGCGTAATCGAAGAATTATTTCCGTATACCCGACGCTGAAAGCGGTTTACCAATATCAACTTGTACCCCCGGAAAATGCGATATCTACCAAATCCTTCTCGACACCGCATAAATTCTCATTTCAGGAACCGCCTCGCGATCGGATGGATGTATTTTTAGGTATACGTGATACACTGTCTATTTATACATATACATATATATATATATATATATATGTACATATGTATACTCTATACAGAGGCTAAAACGATAATACATTATATATATATATATACGGTACGCATATGTGTAACAGATATAATGTCTGTATGTTATGTGCCGTAGAACGTGTGCTTTTGCGAATGAAAACGTTAATGTTTTGGAAAAATACACTGTGAAATCCTTTCTTTGATCGTTTTAA
Organism: Neodiprion lecontei; assembly: GCF_021901455.1. Taxonomy (NCBI): domain Eukaryota; kingdom Metazoa; phylum Arthropoda; class Insecta; order Hymenoptera; family Diprionidae; genus Neodiprion; species Neodiprion lecontei. The sequence goes on from NC_060264.1 coordinate 26,103,809, forward strand.
CTGAAATCTAGACACATTGTTTTAATAAAATTAACGCGATAATTGCTGCATGGTTTCTTTTCGTAGTCAGTTTTTTTAGTTTACTGTTTGTAAATCATTACTTACTTTTGCATCGAATGTAACAAGAAGAAGAAAAGAAATTTATTTGGCTCCCTACGTTAGACTATTTATGCGGGGTGCAAATTCCGAGGAACTTGTGATTATTTCAATTTTTACAAATTCCAATGTTTTGAACATTTCTGAAGTTCGGTGTACGCGTTGCTCAAGGTTACTTGAAGTCACTCGAAGTCAATGAAGTTACTTAAACGCAATGAAGTTACGTGAAGTCGTCTGAAGTCAATTGACTTCGCGAAGTCTCTTTAAGTCTCGGAGTCGTGAAGTTAGGTGTGTACGGTCAATGAACGCAGTGGTTTACCCCTTGGGTAATAAGTAAATACTATCGACAATTAATAACGCAGGCCTGTGAAATGTAACTTTCAATTTCTCCTCTAAGTATTTATTCTTCTTTTTTAAGTATTTGGGTGCGTTGAATTGAAATATAGCGCTAATTTTTTTTTTTTTTTTTTTTTTTTTACGGCACATCGAGATTTATTTTCATTCAAGATACGCATATTTACAGATTTTTGTAACAATTTTTATGAAAAAATAAAATGAAAATATAATGAATATAAAACCGAACGTTTTGGGTATAAAATGAACAGCATCAGTTTTAAACGAGACTTAGGAGACTAGATAAATCAAAAAGATTTATATATTTTTATACTTTCTTCAAAATTCCCGTTCAATCTTTTTCTCTTGTACCTACTTGGCGCTAAATATGCTTAAAATCACCGTAAACAACAACTAGTGAGTGAATATTTAAATATCAACACTGCCATATTAATACATATATTTAACAAAGAAATTGTAAGTTAATTCCAGTGGTACTAAGAAAACGGAAAAAAAAAAAAAAATACAAATCTCTCAGAAAATTCACGTGACGGAATTTGTGAAATATTTTTGAAATTAGTCCTCAGTTTTGTCAAGTTCTTACGATCTTCGCGTGTCGTGTGTTTCGTATACGGAAAGCTGTAGACTCGACATTCCATTTCTTTGAAAGGTATTTATCGTTCGTTAGAAGCGAGGAGAAAAAAAAAAAAAAAAAAAAAAAACTAACAAAATAAGAAACCAAATAAAAAACCATCCGTCCGCTTATACCGTTCGGCAAAACAACGGGCGTCCAACTCCTTAAAGAGTGCTTTACTTTTATGACTCCACTTTTTTGTTCGCGATGTAAGGAAACGAGAAGGAAACGCAAAGACGAAATGAAAAAAGCACGAGAAGAAGAAAAAAGAAAAGGAAAAAAAAACAAAAAAAAAAAAAAAAACAATATTGAAACACAGAGTTTCCGAACGAGCGCGCGCAGAGAAATGCAGGCGGCGAAGATCAATAAGTTCGTGTTTATACTCGTATTTGCACGACGGCAGGCATTTCCTATCTCTTTCTCATCCCCAAACTCTTCCATACATCCCTCTTCTACTCTTTTAACACCGTCACGCCTCGTTCTTTTGTTTCTCGTTTACCCCTGTCTTCTCATACGCGATTTTATTTTTAATCTTTGCATCTTTAGTTTGTTTCAGTTTTCTCTCTCTCTCTCTCTCTCTCTCTCTCTCTCTCTCTCTCTTCCTTCTCCTTCTTCTCCCGCTTTCCCACCGCCAACCCCTACGTAGGAATCTTTTTCCCCCGTTTAGGGGTTACGCGCTTTCAGGGACGGGACAATTTCTACGGGAGGTTGGTCATAATTTAAGTCGCATTAAGCGATCCTCTGCGGCATATTTTGCGCGGACTATAGCAATTTGTAAATCAGGAGCAAAGACGTTGAGCCCCAGGGCTCTAGGCCGAGCTTCGTCCTCCTCCTCCTCCTCATCCTCATCCTCTTCACTTCCCCGGGAGGAAATCCTCAGTCCCTTCGGCGAGGTCCTGCAGGGTTGGTTTCTTATTCCTTGAGATAGGCGAAAAGGACGTTCCGTAGGAACACGTGCAAGGCTTTTCCTTGGAATCTAGATTTTCAGGAGATGGTCACGATTATTTATGGTGCCCGGTATTTCCTTTCGCCTCGCGGGGCAAACAAACTATTTCGTATTTTACTTCGGAATAGAAGAAGAAGAAGAAGAGGAGGAAGAAGAAAAAAAAATCGCGAAAAAAAAAACCACACACCATCTCGTATAACCTTTTTCGGGGTAAACTCTTGCACGTTTTCCCCCCTTACCCTGCAGCAAATTATCCCTGTTCTGGGACCCGGCCGACTGGCCTTATATATATATTATATATATATATATGTGATAACGCATTTTCTATTTCGCGTTTATCTCTCTCTCTCGAATGTTTGTAAGGATGATTGAGCATTGTTTATGCGTGCCGTGTAAAAGTCCCCTGGCTTTGATACGTTTCTTTATCATCGTAGGATCGACAAGTGTTCCCGGTGTTCGTTATAATCCCACGTTTTTTTTTTTTTGTGTTCCAACAAAAACAGAAGGCTTGACGAAGCTCTTTTACCTTGGCTCCGTCTACAGAGCTTCCAGGGAGTGTCTTCGAGAAATAAATTGAAGGGAGAAGAATTTCTCGTGCTTTCGAACGAGAGGGGGCTTGAATTTTTTTCGACACTTATCGTTGAAAAGTCGTTCCGGGCTGAAGTATGAATCGAAGTGATTAAGCGGTGCAGAGGAAAATAAAAAAAAAAGAAACGATAACAATAGCAACAAAAACAATAACAACAACAATAATAATAATAACAATAATGATGAAGATGACGATGACGATGATAAAATCGATACTCGATCGACAGTCAGCCCTTTTACGTCACGAATAACTTGATTGCCAAACACTGTAGACAGTTTGATTTCCTAAGGGATGAAAGCAGCTTTGTTATCGTGCTTTAGAGAGGTTCATTTTCTTCTTTATAACAAACGCACGATCGACGAGCGGTTCGTACTTGTCACAATCTTGTAGATATTTGCAAAGTAGAATCAGGGGGCAGACTCTTGTTACAATTCTTCTACTTACTTATTTTTCTTCTTTTTTTTTTTCTTCCCCTTAACAACGAGACATCGATTATCTGGTAAAACTTTTGAACGAGAAGTTGTTCGTGTTTTAAGAAGTCACGCACGGATCTATGCAGTAGAGCAGAGACGCGACGGATGAAAAACCAACCGCGTTTGTATAAAATCGGATAAAAAAACAGACGAGATGAAGCAATTTTAACGTTTTATAATTGTAAGTGAAAAAACCAGCAATTGTGTTATCTCGGAATTATTTCTGCTATTTGTGTCACAGTTGGGACGTTTCTTCATCATTTGTAATTACCCTCGGTCACTCAATTAATTACGCATTGCCAATGATTTTTTGAATTTCTATTTCTCTCTCTCTCTCTCTCTCCGTGGTTTCAAAACTTTTTTTCATTCAACCCGATTCACCCCCGGAAAGACGAATAACTTTTCGGCCCTGTTCCGCGCCCCGTTTCCTGTTTCTCGGAGGCTGGCAAAGCGATTAATTGTAAGTATCAATTATCGCGGTTAAAACGGAACACTCAGCCGCACGGCGAGAAGTTATATTCATACACGTCTGAATAAGTTTCCGCTGATACAAACTTCCCGCATTTGAATGCCAAGGCGCCAAGGGGAAAGCAGCCGACCTTTGCGACTGACTCTCGGCTCTGATTTTCATCCAGATAGACCTCCGGGTCGTCTAGATAATGTCTGAAACACGCGTGTCGCCCCCGCAACCCCCGGGGCTTAACTTAATAGTTTTCCAAATTGTTACGGAAAATTTGTCGACTTTCCGTAGGCTGGAAGTTTATATTCTTCCACGTCTCTCGCGTCTTCGAAGTTGTTGCCACCCGTAGCGATTCTTCGTTCGTGGGTGTTCGTCTTCCGGCGTGGGCCTGAATCACATTCGGGTTCCAGGACAGCCTGACTGAGAGAGAATCCGAAAGGTTCTAACAAAAAATTTGTCACTTTCACAGCCAAATGGGTAGCCACCCTCCTCCTCGGTCACGCCCCAAACTCACGCACAGACGCGTGGATTCGAGTTTGGAAAAATCTGCAAATTACCATTGTTTTCCGTTCATCGTACACGGCCTAGGTTTCGGACTCGGCATTTTTCAGTTTCGGTGACGAAAGGCAACGGAATCGATCCAGTTTTTATTTTCAATGGTCTACATAAGCGCATTGTTAGCGCAGGAAGAGTATTACGATAATTGTACCTTTTCTACAAAAAATAGTTTCAAGATTATCAAACTGTAGATTGTGCAGCTAGTGCGCAAGGTAAGTTATTCACGCGCATTTTGCGCACACTATTTTTCTTAACTGAGTGCAAAATTTGATTTTTTTTTAACTGGGTGCGCAAAATTCGACTGCGCACTAAATTGAGTGCGCAAAATAGTGCGTTCCCAAATCAGTGCGGGATTTGAATCGAAATGTCAACTTACACTGCAAGAAAAGACATTTCTATTCAATTTCCGCACTAGTGCGGATATGTACTCGTGTGAAACAAAAATTTGATTTCGTACCTCGTACTTGAAATTCGGAGGTTTGAAAATTCGTAACAACACGTTAAACCTGAAAATTACAAGAGCGTGGATAAATAAAGTTGCACTAGTTTATGTAACAAATTGCATGCCGCATAGTTTCGGTTATACAAAAATGCTAGAAGTATACCGTTAAAATTTAGCAGTAAATCTATATTGCATAAGCAAATGTTTGGCAGTCTTGACGATTTATCAAATCAAGTACAGCTCGCACGAGTTCCCATTTGTTTCGGGCTATTTGTGGTAGGAGAGAGAACGACGTCTCGTGGTAAAGAAGCGTTACAGAAAGTTGGTAAAAACTGCGTGCACGCGAACAAAAATGAGAGAGAACGAAAAAATGGATAGAAAGAGAGAGAGAGAGAGAGAGAGAGAGAGAGAGAAACCCGCATGTTGATACGTAGAAGCTTTAAGAAAGGGGGAAAGAATCCTACTCTGATATTTCCCGCGCTATTTTTTCCACCCCCTCCCCCACCAACCTTAGCATCTACAGAGATTTATTATACACATGCCTATCTTATTCCTATATAAATACAAAACAATAACGGGAATATGTATAATGTAATACGGTTTGCGTACGTTTACGGCGTACGTACGCATACGTAGGTTTCATGCACGCGTACGCATTCGGGAGGACAGATATTTGTTGGGCGTAGTCACGGCGGTGAAGGGGCGGAGAGGGGGGGGGGGGTAGGTAGGAGGGTTGAAATTGATAGCTCTTGGGTAAAGGGGTTAATATTTCCGCGAATATATAAAATATCGCACAGGGGTTTGAAAGCTCTCGGCGGTGGTCGACACGCATGGACGTTCCTTAAATTGAGCCTCGCCGAATTGATTGACCGTTTCGGATCGTCTAACTTGTCGATCGTTGTATTATTATTAATCCAAAACACGACGATCGACGGTTGTCGACGACGGTTTGCGGACAGTAGTAGGTATAAACAATCATTCGGACAATTTGCAAAGACTACAGGGTTGCAGGTAAAACGACCGCAGGATATCATTTCTTTTTTTCTTTTTTTTTTTAACCCGTTGAGGACACACATCGGAAAAATAACGTTGAGGACACACGGGGTCCAGCATACCCCACGCAGAAAAACAGTTCTCATTTGTGTTTTACGCTATGTATCGACTTGAAACCGGTGCGAAACTTTAATTTTATATTCTCTCTAAATAATCTTATGATTGTTTTAATCTTTTTATGATTTTAAAATACTAAAATATTGTTAAGAAAAAAAAACTCACGAAATTGAATTTTTTTTATAAAAATGCATAAATACTTACGTTTACAGAAACAATATAACATCAATCAACGATAAAAAAAAATTGAATTTTTTCAAGATTTTGCCACAGTAAGGCCACACGGGGTCTACAGAACCCCCAAAAAAAAAACACGTGCGCACTAATATGTCTCTGCAGGATGACTAATGCCAAAGAGACCTTCGTAACGTGTCAAAACTTGTTGTGGAGACTTCAAACAACAACAGATGGTGCTATATATGTAATTCCTAAGGGTCTTTGTAGATTTAAAATTGCATTGAAATTTGTCTGGGGTCCGTTGGACCCCATGTGTCCTCAACGGGTTAATTCGAAGTAAAACGTGGATTTTTGAGGTCTTTTCGTTTGTTTTTTTTTTTATTCCATTTGATCGCAACGCGGTGTTGTCGTTGATTTTTTTAGTTTTTCTTTTGTGGGGTTGGGGGGGGGGGGATAATGTTCCTTATTTATACCCTTAACTCAGAGAGGTTATAGATATGCATGTTACATGTGTATATATATATATATATACATATTCATATTCTTTCAAGTTCTATCCGTCCTGGAGAAAGTAGATACGGAGACGAGGGGTGAAGGGAAGTTTTAGCGAGAGCGGTATGACGCGGCGGGACGATTTTTGCGCAAGGACTAGAAAATCTCTTGTTTAAACACGGCACTTTGTCTCGGCGGCGTTTTGGCTGTTGAATAAACGCGAGTCTCTGGATATTTTAATCCCGGGATGCCCGTGATTTATACCGTTCGCAACTCCCCATAACCCCGGGGCCGCAGCGCCGCCACCCGTAGTCCTGCACTCTCTCCTCTTTTCTCATCCCCGTAAAACAGAGCCTTCCCTATATCCCCGACCGTCAACCTCGCCTCTATTTCTCATCCCCGTCCATCGCCCGCCGCCATATTTCAGCTTCGCTGATCGGTAAAAATACGAAAATCTCTACGCCTCGTGCCATTAATACGTACGCATTGCGAGGTATAATGCCAACGGAGGGCTGGGGGGGGGGGGGGGCGACCACCCTAAAATACGTTTCGCGTGTAAAAAATTTTAGAAGAAGAAGAAGTAGAAGCGAAAGAGGAAGAGGGAGAGAAAAAGAGCGTAGATATCCCCGTAGCGCGACGTAAGGACGAAAAGATGGCATCCCCTGATTTCTGTCTTTTCTTTTTTTTTTTTTTTTTCTATTTCTGTTTTGCTATTTTTATTTTTTTTGGGGTGAATTTTTCTATACTTCGCGGTATGTTTCTGGAACGCTATTGGTTTAATAGACGTGTAAACGAGAAGCGTAAAATCGAATCAATAACTTATTCTTATCGAGAAAAGTTGGCTCTTCTACCTTATTATCGAGACTCGGAGACGGAGAAGAAGATACCTCCTCCCCTGACGCTGCCTCGACTCACGGTCGAAACGATCTGCGGGAACGGGGCGGAGGGGGGTGAGGGGGGGGTGGAGATAAAGGTTCCCCGTAATTGTCGCGCCTTCCTTCGATTCTACCACCCCCCCTCTCCCCCCCAAAGTTCGCATCCATCCACCCTCCTCTACCACCCTTATAATACGATTCAAGCGGAACGTTTATTTTAATGTCCGAATTAAAATTCATCTCCCGGGGATCGTCGCGGCGAGGCGGCGGAGAAGGTGGTTGCGATGTCGCAGGGGTGGATATTCTACGGGGGGGGGGAGGGGGTGGTTACGCCATGCCGCGCTTAAGGAGGGTGACCCGCGATAACGGGAGAGAAGAGAAGAGGTCGGAGGGGGAGGGGGGGGAGGGGAGGAGAATAAGATGGAGAAAAAGTGGGGGGGGGGGGGGAGGGGTGCACGAAATCACGGAGGGGTGAATTCGAACAGCTGTTTCACGATTTCTGTACGATAAAACACGTGTCGACGCGTATCGTGTACGTACGCGTTAAAAAAATGAAGCACGTCGAAAGTGTTGCAAAGAAAATTGGTCGAAGGGGAATTTCAAATTTAATGCATTCTTCAAACCGCGTTTAGTGATGCTACAGAAAAAACTTGCGACATTTATTAAGGTTTGCCAAAAATTAAGAGGGATTTTCACGAAGAGTTGCGGAGTCAAATATTGTTTCGTTATTTTTCTTTCGCGTGTAATCGATCGGTAGTATTATGTATTGATACAGTTTTTATTTTCGAAGATTAGTATCTTCGGTTCGTTGTCAGTGGATTGGGTTAATGCACTTTAATTATTGTTTATCGAATCTATAGGTTTTCTTTTTTTATTACAAATTTGCGACACTCGGCAATATATCTCGAAGAGATAATTTGATGCCCCGAAAAAAAAAGAAAAAAAAAAGAAAGAAATTTACATAATCCAAGACAATGATTATCTCGACTATACAAGCTAGTAAATGTAGCACGTACCTAATTGGATTAAGCTTTATTTACCCGACGCAAGAAAAGCTTATTTGATTTTACGTAACACTTATTGAAATATATGAGAATTTATACGAAGCGCGATCCTATGATACATGTATATTATTTTCTTGCGAGTAAACGGGTTTATTTTAATGAAAATAATTTGGTTCTTGGCGTTTTTAGCGCAGGTGTTTTATTGCTTGTAAAATGATTTCTTATGCAGAATTTTATTTCAACATCACCGATTTCAGTGTGATTTCGAAATATACGAAATCATTTAGAATGATATTGACACTATGAACCCTTGAGCGGTTTGAAACCGAAATTCATTGCATAGAAATGAATTCTAGTCGAACGAAATATGTAGAAAAAAAAAAAAACAAATTCCGTTACAATAAAATCCGGTGGAACTCTTTTACTGAAGTAAATCATCAAATTTGGGGTTGCAATAAGTTGGGGTTATCGTGTAATTTTATTTTATCATTCCATCTGTAATAGTTCACATTTTCTCAACGTCGAACAAATCCGATAATCGACTACGAAACGTGCTAGTTTTTTCTACCCTTTATCGATCATCCATCGCTTGACGTTATCGGCACGTAATTTCCCCACTGCGCGGGGGTGTCGAAAAGCAAACAAACCGTCCAACAACCAAAGCCGTATACATGTATGTAAGAAATTCCATTCGAACCTGACCAACGTCTGTCCCTCGCCGTGCCAGATTTTGTTTAAATTTTTTTCTGCAATTGTCCAAACCCTAAACAATTTGAGTGATTTTGAAGACAACCTTTTTTCCTAACATTTCAAGACCGGTTCCATTACGGAGCGTTTCTTGTCTATTTTTTTTTTTTTTTCCATCAACTTCACAATGAAACCGTTCTAGAAATGTTTCAAGTGAAAAGTAGAAGTTTTGAGAATATTTTCGAATATTTTCAGACTGTTTAAACAATGTTCTAGTTGTTCGAAAAAATTGAAACTGTATAAAAAAAAAATACAGTTCTTGAGAATTTTGAAAAAGGTCCTTTAAAAAATCACTCTCAATATTTGTAAATAATTGACCGGTTGAATAAAAAATCTAAAAAAACAAAAAAAAATTGAGGCCACCTACCGTTTCGAAGTTGGGACGAATTTTGAAAAAAAAAAAAAGAAAAAAAAACAAAAAGCAAAAGATGGCGAGAGTCGGACGTCGGTCGAGTTCTCATGGAATTCGTCACACGTAGGATATGTAACACGAGTCCCGTCCGATTCGAGCGAACGAGTTGACCGTAGGGTGAGTCGTTAATTAAAGTTCATTAATTATCCCGCGCGTACAGGAGTCGTTTTTTCTTCCTGGTCACAGGCCTAAACACTCGTATCTCTGTATCCCTGCGCATACGCGTC